>NC_057868.1:43823971-44034990 GCF_019740435.1 Gambusia affinis | reverse complement strand
CTCTTTGTTTTGAAGCCAGCTGTCCCCTCTTAAGTACACCACTGAGAGACACATACGGTCCTCAAAGACTATTTCAAAACTAATAAATAATTGTCAGAAGAGAGGGAAAGCAGAGCGAGTCCTTTAAAAGCACATCAAAGGCCAGCGGACGGTGAGGCATGAGGATCGGGAAGATGGATGAAGGAGGACGCACACGGATGGAGAAAAAAAAAACCCTTTGGACTTAAAATTATATACAAGAACAAGTGAAAAAAACTCTCAAGGAAGAGTTTTTTTTTATGTGTATTATGCTGAGCAAGATACAACACACTTTATGGTGAATGGTTTTCTTTTTTTTTTTTGGAGCCTTGGTGATCCCATGTTTTACAGCAGCATGAAAATGGTTTAAAGTCCAATGTTTACAGGTTTTCTTTTCAAGCTGCCAGAATTTATTTTTAAAAAGTGGCTTTGGCTGCTTGTTCAGTCCTGTCCTTGTAGTGCTGTGTGTGGTTTGGAAAAGAAAGGAAAATGGTAAGCGGCAGACAAAGAAGAAGCATCAGATTTAGTGGGGAAAAAAGACAATTTACAGTAGGGTTTAGTGATGTCCTTAAAAAATAGTGAAAATCAATCAGAAAGACCTGACACAGGATCAGAGAAATGCATAATCCGACTGCTGATCATATACAACAAATCCTATTTTCTGTCTGCATATTCGGGATTTTGATTTAATTCTTTATGTGATTTGACAGCAGGTCAGAGGTCAAACACCAAACATGAAATCAAAGGAATTGTCTGTAGACCTCTTACAGGACAAAAGTCCAGGAACATTTCTGCTGCAAATCAAATCTTTTGTTTTTTTTGGTTTTGCTTATTTTAACATTTGTGATTTGTCAAACTCAATGACAAAGGTGGGAACAAATTCTATTTGTGGGACAGGCTGCCTGTAAAAAAAAATCTTTGTAGCAATACACCAGTAATATGAAACTTTGAGTTTCCTTACTTTCAGTCAGCAGACTGCATGGGCTCCGCAATCCACTGGACAGGTGGGAGCTGAGAAAGAAATCTTTCTTTCACACCTTCACTGCCTCATACCTCCTCCCACCCAAACCTCCCCTCCTCACTCCTAGCGGAGGAGCTGGAGGAGCCAGGCTGGCTGAGATGCAGGGAGCCAAGCCTCCGTGGAGCTGCAGAGGAGGCGGGGCAGCGCGGGGGAGGGAGGAGGAAGATAAGTCAACTTCACAGACCGTGACATAAATCACATCGAGATCTGACAGCAGAACACTGACCAGGACCGCTGATAAAGCCCAGCAGGGAGGGAGAGATGGAGCGAGTGATGCAAAAAGCAGAGGAGGAGAGGGAGGAGAAGCTCTTTCAGGTTATTATTACCTCTGCAAACTCCCCATCTCCAGCGATCAGCGGCCACTAATGACTGAGCCTGTTGGGCTCCCACAGAGAGTGGGTGGTACCGTTTCCGAAAACAGAGAAGGTTTTGTCTTCTGATGCACTCCTTTTTGTTGTTAGGACAAAGTGCCAAAACACCAAACTGTTCATATTCTGGTGATTAATGGATCTGCGATGTGACTTTTTCAGATCTGGTCTGGTGGGTGTCGACTGAGGGAACAGTGGAGAACTGACACGTCTTTAGTTTCAGCTCAATTTGTGGAACATTAATCAAACATGGACACTGTTAAGTTTTTACATAGATTAATGTCAGTTTTTGTTACGCCTGCTGGTAACTGAAAAAGCCTGCAGCATTTTTTTACCTCTGGCAAAAACACTTAGCAAGGCGATTCAAAGCTTCATCAAAGGTCTGTGAATAGTTTACCATCACTTTTAAGTGATGGTACAACTTTCACAAGTTTTCAGAGTTGCAACTATGAACACAGCCTTGTTGACTGTTAGCTCCAGTATAGCATTATATAGTTCTGAGATCCATTCTTATGAATCCATTCACATTTTTGCAAAAATGTCCCAAAAGTTTAGATTCGACCTCCAAAACACAGAAAGGAATTATTCATATTCTGCACTTCAGTTCAGTTGTCAGCAGCTACTAATATATACAAATCAATATTGTATTGTTTTTCCCACTATGCATCGATGAAAGAGTATTTGTGCCACTTACAGATTTCTTCTGCTTTTGCAGTTTTGTCACATTCACTGTAATGTTTCTGATCATCAAACTTATTGTAAGATGAGCAAAAGATGAATCGGGCGAACACGTGACGCAGTTTACAATAATGATTTCATCTTTTGATGGAAGAAGTCGTTCCCACCAATCTGGCAGCAGGTAAGGAAAATTTCACCTTTTTGTTCAGCAGTTCTTTTGGCCTTTGAACTCTCCCCTGGATGCCGTTTGTGCATAGTGTTTTATTTTTTATTTTTATTTTTTACAGTTGTATTGTGACTTTTGAGATCAACTGAGGAAACTGAGGTCATCATGCTTTAGATGTCGCTGTGGGTTCTTTTGAAACCTCTTGAACAAGTCGTCCATACAAGAAATTAAACGAGAAATTAAACCAAAAAAATTGGGTTGATCAGGGGGTGTTCTAGGATTTCCGTCTTTCACCTCACGGATATTGTGAACAGTCAACATATTTCTGTCCAAGAGTGACTGAACAAGTGTAGTTAAATGTAGTTAAAGGTGTTCTGCAGACCAAGAATGCTACATGTATGTTCATTATGAGGGATTGCTGATTTAAAAATCCCATAACGCAACTAAGTAGTAGCTGTGTCCTACTACTTAGGAAACAGTTTTCTTGTATAGCTTTTTCTCTAACTGTGACGTGTGTCTAAGCTCTCTGAGAACTTATTGAGCTCTCACTTCTCCTCACAGTGGGACATTGAAAGGAGACATTAAAGTGGGTTAGTTGGAAAGGACGCAGACTAACTGGATTTTACCATCAAGCTGCCACTTTCACCATTTTCTAACCTGATGTTAACACCAGCTGACAGACCTTTACAGGTTCACTGCTTGAAGAAAAACACACAAATGCAATGAGAAAGGAGGGAAAGATGATTTTAATAGAAAGTCATTGTGTGGAACCGCATACAGTGAGTGTGTGAGTGCATGGGTGTGTGTGTGGGCGTGCGCGCGTGTGTGTGTGATGTATTTGAGCTGGATCCCCCTGGGTAACAGGGGCTGCTGCCTGTCAAAGTGAGTGGTCTTATCTTCCCCAAACATTTACTTAACCCTTTGTCTTACAGGGCCAGGACAATGAGCTAGCCGCCAGGAATCTCAGCATGTGCATGCACACATTCATACTCACACTCTAAGTAAGTTGGGGTGTGTGTGTGAGTGTATATAGTAGGTACTACATCACACACCAAGACTACCATTGAAGGAGGTTTTGAATGATATGCAACCTAACTAACAGCGATGGGACGTGAACTTCTGCGTTGGCATTAGAGGATCTTGAGGCGGTGTCTGACGGTTGCTGTGTTTCCATTGAGAAATGAGCGCAAAACCTTTTCTGAAATACTGCTACTGTCAAAAAAAATGACATATCTCGCCATATGCATTGGGACGACAGATGACTTGTGTAAGTCTCTGACAGACAGGAGTCAGTGTGTCCGCGATGTCATTGAGTGCATGGGTCAGAGTGGATCAACTTTTCTAACCAGATATTAATCTGTGTTCTGCTGTCAGATCTCACTCTCATCAACTTCTTTGTCTAATTTGCTGGGATTTATTGTAAAATTGGTAGGAAGCTCTTTTACTGTGCAGCCCACAACATGTAACAATTTTGTAGTAATATATTTTACTTCAGATTTCTGTCAAGGTTTAAATATGATCCATGGATAGGCTTTATATTTTATTTTGGAAAGCTTTCAGATATTTCACTAAGTTAACATTATCAAGGAAAATGTATGTTGATGACACAGGAAATTAAGTCATCTTCTCTTAAAAAATGTTTCCAATGTTTTTTGTTAAATGTTTCTTTTTAAAGAAAGACTATGTTCAATTTCATTATGTAGTTTTTTCCAGATAAGTTCAGCTGAATACAGAAGTTGGTGATTCTAGGGAAGCTTAAAGAAATAAGATAAATAGCCAGGACCATGTTTCTTTATGCTTGCTCTTGTCTCACACTGCCATTACTGTGAGACGCAGTTTCATGTAATTGGACCGTTGGCTTCATTGTCTCTTGTTCTGGCTGGGCTGGCTGCAAGTATTTATTTGGTCTTTGCATTCAGGCCACTTCTCCAGACTGCTGTAAAGACAGCTATCTGAAGGTTGAGCTGATGCATGAGAAGAATGCAGTAATCAGCCTTTGTTTCTCTGCTGGCTGAGAGGAGAGGGGTGTGTGCCTAAAAGGACATGACAGACTGTATAAGATTATTTTTGTAAACACGAGGACGCAGCGTGTGGTTCTGTTTGCGGTGTCAGCGTTTGTTCGGGTTCTGAAAGAAAAGCGGAAATGACAGAAGAGGTGAGGATGACTTTTAAAACAAGGTGATATTTATGGGTTCCTTTGAGTTTGTTTTATGACGCTTGGCCCCAGCTACCATGTCGCTGAGTGGATCATTATCCACCGTGACTGTGTATGTGTGGGCTTGGTACCAAGGCATAGCTGAGTAAATCTCAATTCAGGCTTTATTGAGATAGCTGACAGATAATCTGTGAGAGGTTTTCTTTAAGAGGCTTCTACTTTTAACTTTTCATTGTTTTCTTTATTTTGTTAGATTTGACAAAATTAAAGACTGCAGAATGCTGGTCCTCCAGGGCCGGAGCCCTGCATGTTTCAGTTCTCTCCCTGGTTTAGTACACCTGGATCACATGACGGCTCATTAGAAGACCTAAACGCAACATCGACATGCAGAGGAGGTTGTTACCACCACCAGGGAGAGAACTGAAATGCCGGCCCTCGAGGACCGACTTGGGTCCACTACTCTAACCAGACAGGCTGGTTCTTACACAAAAAGTGCCACAGAGAAAAGAAACTGGTGATGTTACGCCACATGATCTGTAGGCTGTACGACAAACAAAAAATACAGTAAAATAGGAATGAGGTAGTGTCGAACTGACTGTATAAAAACAGGACCAGCAAAACATCTGTGCTTTTCTTCTTCCTACAAACTTCTATAAAGGAAAGGATGAGAATAAATGTTTACAGTGAACAACGGCTATCCAGCTTGTTAAACACATGCGACCTGTGAACGGTGTCTGCTAATTTAGTTTTCCAAGGAGACGTCAGAGAGCTCAGAAGACTCAGGAACACTGGATCAAGAGGCAACACGGGAACTGTCCAGGAGTCCGTGTAGACATGGCCGAGGAACCGGGATGCAATGAGGGCAAAGACAGGAGAGAGAGCTAGAGTAGTTACCACTTGGAGGTGCAACAACCATCTGGTCCCTGACTCAAGAAACCAGCTCCCCTACATACATCAGCCCAGACGACCATAGATGAGGAAAAGCTCTTAAAGCCCTGCAGAAGAGAAAAGGTGCAGCACACACATCGAGCAGCACCACACAACCTATGGAGACAACAGCAGAAGATATTAAATTGGTTGGAAGGACACAAACTATATGAACAATCTATATAACCTCAGAAGAGCCACTGGAACGACTACAGCTGGGAGGGACTGGGCTGCCAGTGAGTGTTTAGGAAGGAATCCATGGCAGCACCTGCTGCTTGATAAGAATAATAATAAGGATTTGTAGCCTTCAGTCATACCAGACAGCAGTGATCATTCCAAATAGGCCAATCCAATAGCGTAATACATCCCAAAGCATCACCCAGCATAACTTTAGAGAAATTAGACAGACGAGAAAACAGCAACAAATTTTAACGGATGTTTGTAATAATCTAGACGTGAGCCTTTCATCACTGAACATTTTTTCACTTTCCAACAAACTGAGCCATGAGACACCTTTCTGCCACCAGTAAGAAAACCATTACTTCTAATAACTTAACAGGTTAGATTAAAATTCAAATTATACCTTTAAAAGAGAAGACGCTCTGGAAATAATATTTCTTCAAACACTTCAAATGTATTTTCTTTTTTCTATTTCTTTCATTAATTTTGAACAAAAAACAAAACAAAGAACAAAACCATGCTGAAAATGTTTGATGACTCTGACCAGGCTCCGAGTTTATGGAGTGTGTTTCACTCCCTCTCGGAGTGACGCAGCGGCTCGACTTGGATAAATCCTCTGCAGACAGTCAGTCTTTGGTCTGCGCATTCTTTCGCAAATGAAAATCAACGAAATAAATAGGGTGCATCCCACCACAGGAAACGGAGGGGAGGCGTTTCGCTGGGTTATCCAGAGTGCACTTTTCACGAGCTCACGAAGAAACAGATGAAACAGAATGCAAAGATGGACAGCCCCCCGAACGAGGGAGACAGACGTACGAACCGAGGCAGCCGGCGAAAGGTGGGGAAGAGAGGAACAGATGAAGCTTAAAGTGATGGAGAAAGCAGACTCCGGGGGATCATATTAGAATGACGAAAAGGGGGTTTATCCCTGAGAGTATGGTGGAGACAAATGTAGAGGAAGACGTATGAGCAGGTTGAGAAGCAGAGTAATCAAATGAGACCAATAAAATGACTGATGTCTGCCTTAAGGAGCGGCGTAAATAAAGCCGCTCTGACAGCAAAAGGTACAAAGACAAAACTCGGCCAGAGATAATAGAGAAGGATGAGAGTGAGCTTTACGACGGCCCACAGTGATTGTTTTTTAGTGCGGCGCTCAAAGAGAAGGGGTGGTGGCAGAAGGGACGACTTCACTAACTGGAGTTTGGTCAGAAGATCAAACAGAGGGCCTGTCTGCGGTGCTGACTTGCAGAACAGCTTAACTCCGCTGATGTATCTTCAAAGCTTCAGACGACCCAAAAAAATTCACTGTTAGATACCTGGCTTTTTAGCATTCTGGTCCCTAACAAACACCATCCAGCTCATGAAATGCATGTTAATGCTTCTACAAAGAATCCTCTGCTAACCCTTACTCTCTGTTTTGGCTGAATGTGGACAAAACTGCTGCTAGTGTTGACACATCGAACCTTTTTTTCTCTATGTTAACTTCTTTTAACACCTCATGTTGGCCATGCTTTCAAATATTGAGCAATTTGAAGTCGGAGAAAGAGAAATGTTGTCGTGTCACAAGATGCTGTGGCTCTTCTCTCCACGGCGTTCGGCAGAAGATGGTTCAGATGGTTGTTTACAGCGAACACAATTTCTGGTAAGCTTCATAGTGCAGCTTCCTTCACAGGTGAGCTGGCACATTATGTCTCGACCAAACATTAGCAATCGGGGAAAAATCAGATCCAATTGTTAAAAGTTTCGACACGGTGCACACCAATTGTTTCTCAATAGTCAATGGTCCAGACCCTCTGTATGAAGCAAAGTTTAGAACAATAGATTTGCTTTTTAACAGACTAGCTTTGCATCAATATGTGGATATTTCGTTTTCTAATCTTGGATGGAAAAAGGCGTCTCTACATCATGATGCTACCATCCCCTAGTTTCTGTATTTTCTTGCCACACAAATGTGTGTGTGTGTGGGTGTGTGTGTTAAAAATACCAGCAGACCTCTGGAGTCGCCTCTAGTCATCGTCGACGCCACCCTGACATGGACATCCTAGGTGGTGGGCTGAGAACAGATGTAAAGTTCGCTCCGGAGGACTGTACCTGGCACTCATCACTCTGCACTTCATGCTGCCACTGTTTTCTCCAGCTCATGTATCTTTTGCGTACCCAGGAAAAGCTGACAGAAGGCCACAACAAGTCCTCTGAATAAAACTACAGCAAAACTGAGAAATATGAGGATATAAACATTTTTCTGTCTTTCTTTTCATTACTCATTCTTAATAAAAGTTAAATTTAAAAGGAGCTCTAAAAAAGGAGAGATTTAGAGAATGTATATTTCAATGCCTGCTTGACAAAATAAAGAGAATGTTCATATTTGTTGGGTTCAAAGATTTTAATGTCAAAATGTACCTTTTTTGTTTATCCAAAGCAGCTATATAATGCTGACATGTCCAACTTTCAAAAATTAATCTTTAAAACAAAAAAAAATTACCTTGTGATTTAAATCTTACTTAAAAGTTTCAAGAGAAAAATAAAGATTGACAAAAATAGTGACCTGTTCATAGCATGATTTATATTGATTTCGATTGATATCAAAAATGTTAAGATGATAGGATTTTTCCCCCCCACATAATTCAATTCAATGTATTTATCAACAATTTACTCCAGGTATCATCTCAGGGCACTTTACAAAACAAAACATACATACTTTCTGAGGTGCATGCGAACATGTCATCGGCGCCCCCCCACCCCCACCCCCCCCTCTGTGACATAAACTTGTACAACTCATCTTTAATTAAAGATTTATTATCAATAACAATAAATGTACATATATGTGAATAAATTGCTGCCTATAGGGCAATTAAAATAGAATAAAACAAATAACAGGGCAATATTTCACCATTTAATATATAAGTGAGTCAAAGAGCCTCTTCTGTTAGCCTGTGTCTAGAACCTCCTGTTGTTAGCATGTTTTCTATCATTCTTATAGCTTGATAGGAAGCTGATCCAAACTGGCAACCCACATTAATAAAATGGTGAAATAATATTGACCACCAAACACTATTTATAAAAGATATCAACATTTTTCCTACACAAACCTTAGCAAAGGTTTTTAATGTTGAAAAAATAAACGGTTTCTCTTCACAATATTTATTACTTTATTTATTACTAATTTATTACTAATTCTTCATCGGCCTCTACATCTTTTCTCCGTTTATCGGCTCCTTTCACCAGGAATTATCCTTTAACATCTCGTTTCTCAATCCTCCACCAGCCCAGGTTTTTTCTGCCCCCTTTCAGTTCATAGAGCTCATCATCTGTCCTCTTCACCCGTTTCATTCTACGCCTGCCCCACACCCCCTCTCACCCTTTATCCCCCCCCAACACACACACACACACACATACATTCATCTGAAAGCTAATGGTGATAGGGGCCTGGGGGGCAGGGCAGGTAGAGGAGGATCTGCGGGGGTTGAGTAAGCCTGGACTTGACCCCTGCTTTCTGGGCTCCGAGGAGTCTCCTCTCCACCCTGGGCCAGTGACTAATGGAGAAGCAACTACACACACACACACACACGCGCACACACTCGCATGGCTGCACACGCACTCACCCTGCATTACAAGTTCACACATATGGAGTGAGAGTGATCTCTTTTTGCTGTACTCCCACGAGTAAAATACAGATATCAGCAGGAGCAGCAAAGCATTTGTGAGGCTCCAAACACACAAATCCACTCACACACAGAAATTCAGACTCGAACGTGGGAGATATGGAGACCAGTTGAGGCGCCGGCTTCGAAAATCCGGCTTTGCATCACTTTGCATCCCCATGTGAAAAACGATGTAAGTCCATGGTGAACCACTGTAAACATGTACATACAATGAGATTAGAAAACAGCTGAATCATCAGGAAAATATGTTGCCCTGTGTAGGGGGCGTGTCTAGATTTTTTTTTTCTCTTGCGGGGAAAGGCAGGGACACCAGCTGTATAAGGGTGGCACATTAAAATTGCAATTTCAATGAACAGTGAGCCAAATCTTGAATAACAAAGCCATTTATTTAACCAAACAAAACAAATGGAGCTGTTGAGCATGTGGAAAGATTTCCTTGTTACAGTTTCCTAGGATACAGGTTATTTTTTTTAGTCACATGATTAGCCTGTTTGGCTTAGCGTAGCTGAACTGTATCATTAACTTAAAGTGAAAATTATTGAATAAATGCAAACAACTGCTTAACTCCCTTTTGTCCTTTATGAAGAGTTTTTTTTTTGTTTTTTTGCAGCAGGTTAAGGCTGCTTTTTCATATTAATAAACATCACGATGTTCAATCTGCCAATGGGACTGGATGGAAAGTAGCCACTTGGCTATAATCTCTTGTTTTTGCAAGTAAATGTTAATTCATGCAATCAATGAACAAAAAAACTTAATGTCAATAGAACAACAAAAGGAGCATTTCTATCCTCTACCGACATAAAACCAGTCTGTGTTCGGTGTGATATGAGCAAACTGACCGACAGCTCTGGTGGGTGTGGCCAATCAGATGTCCAGGCCACGCCCACCAGTGGCCAAGCCCCTGTCCACAGGGGTGTTACATGTTTGTTTTATAATCAAACTCAACTCTTAGCTTCTTTTGACTTTCCAACTGATGCGTCTGCTGTGTTCCTTGGTCTTCGTGTTGCTTTTCACTGTCTACCGTTTAACAAATCTGAGGCCAGAAACAGAACAACTGAATTTACACAGATTGAATTTCAAACTGGCTCTTCTGATTTTGATGTCCCCTAAAGACAGCTGGTTGGAGTGCATATTATTTAAGAGTATCAGAGTAAAAGGGGCTTATATGCCAATGTATACTACATTTTCAGATTTTATTTTTAAAAGAAAGAAGAATTTGTCATCATCGTATCATTTTCTTTCCCTGTTGGGTTGTTGCAAAACATCCTGATTGAAAAAATAAAATAAAATCCTGAAGTTTGTGGTTGCAAAGTGACAAAATGTCAGGACGTTTAAGGGGGCTGAATACTTCATAAGGTATAATACAGACAGTAAAACAACTTGTGAACACGCTGAGTGAGTGGATTCTCTACAAATTCCCTTTCAGGGCTAAATTCTGTAACCCCTCCAACCTCCAGCTTCCTGTTACCTTTTTCTCCCTCGGAAACAATCAAACTCATGGTCGCGGAAGTCATCGTTCTTATTTGTCTCCGCGCAATCCATCACTTGGTTGTTTTCCGTCTTATTTTAGGCCCGGCTCTGACTCTGTCCTGTTGTGGCGTTTTGTGTTCTTTCCCCCTAAAAATGGAAGAATAATTCTGGGAATAGAGTCCAGTCATGGCTAATAATATCAATAGATCGTGTGAATCCAACTCTTTGCTTGGAGAAAATAAATACTGCTGCGTGTCTTCCCACTCAGAGACTCCACTATTTGCCGCTCTCCTCCGATACCCGAGGAACAGAAGTACGATAAAACATTTACCAGAGTGTAAGCCCTCTGCTGCTCAGTTTCTGCTGCGTTGCTGTTGTGCAGGCTGAGTGTTGTTGACTCTAGATAAAAGCATGAATGAAGCATGCAGGGTTGAAGTGGCTTGTCCCTCAAATAACCTGTCGCTCTGGTAGGGTTGGGCTATTTGGTTATTTTTAGGCTGGGCCAAACTATATGATTATTGTTTGCATTTGACATCACTGGGTCACATCGGCCTTTGTGTATGCTGATGAAATTAAAGGAAGTGCTTTCCTACTCTGGCTCCAACCTGTGTTTACTTGTTCTTTCGACGAATTTGTTTGTATGTCCAGTTTAGATCTTGCCAACATGGCGGACTGCAAACAGAAGGCTGAAATGGTGCGAGCGTCTGATGTTTACAAGAATTTTTTATTTTTTATTTTTGTAAATCTCTCTTAGTCTTTCTGTTTCCTAGCTTTGCTGTTGTCACTAAATTTCTTAAACTTGTTTTACCCCTTATTGTTACTTTTTAGTCTATTGTGGAGCAGGTTACAGATGCAGAAAAGTTGGCAGCATTTTGGAAATTGCAGAGTTAAGGTAAGAATCCGATGATTGCACAGCGAAACTAATATGTACTGTACAGTCATCAAAGCGAACTCAGCTCAGCCTTCCAATAACTATTCTTCTGATACAAATACTCAATGACATCTCCAAGCAGGAATAAAAATAACAATTCTTTAAAAGAAATCTGAATTGGATGAAGTCACTACCGCAAGGACGGAGCTTCACAACATTGGAAAAAGAGCAGAATAATTCTCTGGTTGGTTCTCTGAAGGGCTCATTTACGTTGCTTGAAAGCTTGGTTCACTTTTTAAGCCAGGGCAATATTTTACTAGACAGAGTAGATACATCTCTGTGTGTTTTCCCTTAGATAAGGGATAAGGTTTTCCTATAGATAACATGTTAGATAAAATATTCTGCAAAACTTGCAGAACATGTTAGACGTATCTAGCTAACGGTACTTTTTGATGGAAAAGTTACAGTAAATGGCACACCTTTAGATTTCATGTTTTGCATGTTTGTGATGAGAGGTTTTCAGGGTTTCTATAAATTGTGCGGTACACTTGTGTTTTGAATCAGTTCTGTGTTGATATTGAAGATGAATACATGCTTGAGTGGCAACTGGCAGCAAGTCCAATCCCTCTGTTAGTTTTTGCCTTATTTGTA
Organism: Gambusia affinis; assembly: GCF_019740435.1. Lineage (NCBI taxonomy): Eukaryota > Metazoa > Chordata > Actinopteri > Cyprinodontiformes > Poeciliidae > Gambusia > Gambusia affinis. Next base: position 44,022,823 of record NC_057868.1, on the reverse strand, counting down.
TTCTGGCAGATTGCGTGCTCTGCTTTCATAGTCACAAAATAAAAATAAACAGACAACTGGTGTTATCATTGTGTAAAACCCTTGCAACAGAGGAACTCCTTTAAGCAGGAGGTGGAGGTGGGCTCATAAGATGCATTTAGTCCATATAGTTCCACAATTTGACATTTTAAAAACAAATTATCTTTGTGTAAACATGGCAATTTTGAAAAAACTCATTTTTCAATAAAAAGTCTTGGTGTTAGGATGAGGGGTTTGTTTATTCTTTTTTTGGCCATATTGAAATTAGTTTTCTTTGCAAAACTGCAAAGGCAATGATTCTTTCACACAAGTCACATGATCAACAACCAGATGTTGCCACTGGCACAAATCACAAAGAAGAAAAGGTCAGGAAGTGGCAGTGAGTAGATGGCCAACATGTTTTTTCAATGCCTTATTGCCTGAACAAACTTATTCACATGTTAATTTAATTGTGTTTCTTATTTAACAGAAACACCGCAATTAAGAAATTGCATTTTTTTCAACATTAGCACTAATGTTTTACACATATTTGTACTGAAAATTCTGCTGTAGTGACCAACAAGCAATGAAAGTGTTGAAAGTGGCATGTCTCTTACTTCTGAGAATTTGTTTGCTCTTAATTTAGCAAAACTGAAGTTAGAAATACCAAGTTTTTTTTTATTTATTTTATCTCAATCAATAGATGGATGAGAGCTTAAATAACATGAGCTCAATGAAACCAACCCTGATGTTAAGGATTGCATCTAAAAATGTCTGAATTTGGATTTTCTTGACCCCTGGGGAGGAGGAAACCACACGCAGGTGAGGAATGAGAAGCATGCTGAGAAACAATACTCATGTTCCTTCAGAGAAGAGAACAATGGCGCTAAAACAGACACCTTCACCGCCACAGAGCACTAATTAGACATCAGGTAAAACAACAACTGGTAACAGTCACTAATTCCTACACTGTAAAATGTAAAAGTAAAGTGTACTCAAAAAGAAAAGTGACCTGAACTCATTCCAGCTTACTCTGTTGACTATACTAACTTAAACTTAGCAAAGACAACTTTCTACTGAGGCAAGTAATCAAACTCATCAGCAGCAAGTAACCCGAACTTGGAGTTATGAGTGAGCAAAACGCATCTGCATAACCAGCAAAAAACTCGGCATCATTCGGCAGCTCTCGTTGAACGCACATGCGCATTGGACACTGACGAGTGACGACGTGTTTGAAAGAAGCTCCAAACTGTCAACAATACGGCGGTTGCTGCAGCTAAGTTTGTCACGGTAAGTCCCACTGTTTTTAGCAAACTTATATTCGTTATCTCGGCCGTATAATTCATCCGTAAGTCCAGGTTTTGAGGTTAACTTTATGTGTAATGATTTAGCGATGCCTGGGACTAACGTTAGTCGAAAATATCATGTTTATTTAGTGGCAACAAGATGGAGTGGCAGTGCAAAAAAGCTGTCCGGGGCGCAAAACAAAAAAAGGAAAAGGGATAAGGATAAAGATGTTGGCGGGTTAAAAAGCGCTGTACTGTTATAGAAGGCTTATGATGAGTAGACTGCCATAGGTAGGGCAGCTGTATACTGTAGGAGAAGCAGCCGTGATGAAGAAGTGTAGGGTCACCAGATTTGGGTTTCTGAAAAGGAGGACACTTCTTTTTTGTTGGCGGGGTAGAATCGTGGACACACATGCGCCAATGGGGGGTGGAGATGGGGGACGGCGGGTGGGGGGTAGAACCAGCGGTAGCACAAGAAATCGGTAGAACATGTACACGCTACCGATTTCTTTCTCCATCTAAAAAACCTGGAATGGAGTAGTGGAACGGAGTGGCAATGTAATCACAATGCACTGTAAGCTATGTTATGTGTGTTGAGGCAGTTGACCAAAATCCCGAACGATTTTTAAATGCCCCCCGGACATTTTTTTTGGTCTGAAATGTAGGACATGTCCGGGAAAAGAGGACGTCTGGTCACCCTAAAGAAGTGTTATGTTGATATGTAATTGTGGTGTTGCTTCTATTGGTAGGACTACGAAGACCAGGCGTGTCTCACACCCCATTGGGATCCTGACCATCATTCCTGAGGACAGGCAGGCCTCCACTGACTCACTGCACCTCCAGTCTTCAAGAACTGCCATCCTTTTGGAAGGAAGTCTTGTCATGAATGATCTTGGGAATCTTCCACATGCCATGTGCTTGCTCTTTGGACTTATTTATACTCTGAATTTGGAGTACCCTCAACAACTGAAGTACACCTTTGACTTCATCCAAAGGGTGCTTCTGTCACTTGGACATAAATCCCTAAAACCAAAAATACAATCACTCAAAAATCTTCTGATGCAATGAGTGAATGTGATGTGACATTATGGATCAACGTTGATACCTTAATCGTGATTGGAAAAGTGATTTTTATTTCTTGTTTGATTCTTTTTTGTTGGAGAGTTCATCATTGCACTTGCAGACTACTAAATGGTTTTATGTTAATGAGGAGAAACATTACTTCACTTCACTACTTCACTATTTACTTTATCCATGTTATGATAAATGTTGGGCTCTAGTATTGAGAATTGAGTTTTGTTTCACACCAGTCAACAAAGACATTTAAGCAGGGATTCTCAAAGTTTTAAAGACTGAGGGCCATTTGAAGGATTCAATATTAGATTGAAGGCTAACCTAGAAAAAAAGTCATGTCATTTTTTTTCCCCTAAAAAAAGTCTATGGAAAACTTTGTTTCCAGGTTAGTGTGTATGTAACCACACTTGAGAACCTTGTATTTAAGGTAAACTTGTTTAATTATTAAACATTTTTTTCCATTCAAACTGTTGTCTGTTGGCTCTTCGTTCCAATAACTTAACACTTTTGGTTCATCTTACTTGAACATATCAAGGCAATCGGTTTCCTGATATTTTGCAAGTAATGTGAACTCTTAAACGTGTAAGTATAACTTATTTTTATGAGTACTGCTTAATTGACATAACTCACAATTTGAAGTAGTCATAATTGACATTTTATAGTCAACTTTACTAATGATTTTGAGTTAACGGCACTAAAGTTTACTGCCTTTATCTGAGTGGTCTAAACATAGTTATTTTTAGCAATAACACCTTAAAATGAATTAGCTACTTTACTTGAAGATTTTGAGGCAATCGGTTTCCTAACTTTTTTTAAGTAAAGTGAACTTATTACATTTTACAGTGTAGTTGTAAGTACAAGTGCAGTGATATTCATGCTTCAGGTTGTCAGTCGATCAATTATTATTGTTCGTGAGTGAAACCTATACTAGAATGATGTCATGCGTATCCCTCATCATAGATAGGTTTATTCTTAGATTACAACGATAACTTTGATCACGGACAGCGGCTGTGTTTTCCACCTGTTTCCCCTGGCTACAGTTGGATGTACTTTGGTTTATGGTAGGGCTGCTGCACTCCAACCTTTGTCCTGCTTATTCTTTTTGACTTTCGAACTGTTGATGACTAATACCTGCACACTTTTGGTTTGATCTAGTTTGGTTTTCCAGGGTTATGTGCCGATATGACTCGGTCCAGAGTTAAAGGTATCATGATGTTTTTAAGTAATTGTCAAATAGTTGTCGATTACTAGAACCAGATGTGCCTCTGCAGCAGATCTCATCAGTGACCGGCGCAGTAAATCACACGTGAATGGGGAGGTTCTAAGGTGAAACAAATCAAATCCCCCCAAATGTCTGCCGCTATCCCTTCCTGACAACATAACATATGTGCTCATGGAGATTGAATAGTTAGACTCTGGGAGGGGTCAGAGGTCAGTTTTAAAGATTTAGACCTTTAAGGACAGAATGATCCCAATAAAATTATGAATTTAGTTGTAGTTGTTGCTTTTTACTTGTTCAAAATAAAAAGCTAGCCAGTATGTTCCCTTCAGCAGTTAGTGCTTACCAGGACATTGATTTCAAGACGATTTGATTTCTGTATATATGGCTGACAAGTAAAATGCTGGAAGATAAAATGCTTCCTTGTTTATTATATTTTATTTTCTGAAGGAAATCCAGACACAGAGTGAAGAGCCACAATGCTAATCTCAGCAGCAGATTATCTGTGAAACTGAGGTCCATAGAGTTTGGTCCTTATGTAGCCTAGACTTAATAGTCCTCTTTTTTAGCCAGACATCTTTTACTTCAGCAGTGTGTTTGGGTCAGTGTCATCATGCAAGCCCCATCCATGCTATGTTCTCATTAAATGAAGCTGTTCCTTAAATATAAGACCCTCAGTGATACTATACACTCAAGACTAGCCTGGCCATTCCCTTCCTACACTGTTCCACTTGAGTTTCATCTCCCTTCAGTGTTCTGACTGGGATTCCTCCCTTTGAGCTGGATATCTGAGGATGCATCTGATCCTGTCCAATCAGCAAACATAAGGAGGAATTGTGAACAATGACATCAGGTTTCTGTGCTATTTTAGAGTTCCAGTCTTCCTATGGTTGTCGTTTTAGCAACGACAGCAGAGGAAGTGAACAAAGCCATTCAGGCTGTGCTGGTCACGCTTCCAAGTCAGAGCAAGAGAAATGTTTAAGACATTTTACTGCTGGCAAAGATTTTACTGCAGTTTCCAGTAAGCTTCATTGAGTGGTTCCCTTCACTGTCCAGCTGCCAATCAGTTAGTGGTAAAATTAGATGATTTAATCTTCCCACACACAGTCTTAGAGTGTCACGGCACGAAACTACACACACAAAAAAACGCCTCATCTAATCGTAGTCAGTGTGACGGTTTGCACATAGGGTAAAAAACTTGCGGGGTTCATCTCTTAAGACCACTAGAGGACTAAATGTTCTAGAGTCCATTCCTTCTACAAGCAATCGCTTTTCAGTAGCCAAAGGTTCAGAACCTCTGTAGGAAGCAAAGTGTAGGACAAGGAGCTGCTTTTTACCAGGCTAACTCAAGTTTGGCCTAAATCATAATGTTTCCGTGCTTGTTGTCAACATTTCACTTCTAATGAAATTCAAGCCAGAGTGGATGGTTTTGGGTAAACTGTTTGTTTTTTTTACTGGTAAACTTAAGGCGTCTCTGTATATCTAAATTCTGTGGCAGAGGTCTGTAAGATTTGAATCCATTGTGGCGTGTGCTTTGATCCAAACTAGCTTCTCGCTGTAATCCTAATGGGGATGGTCTTGCACAGCGACCATGGAGAATAAGAGAGTTTGACGATCATTTCTTCCATTTCTGAATGATTGCACAAAGAGTGGTCATCTTCACTTACCAAGTTCTCATAATCTTGCAGCTCAATCCAGACTTCTGCGGATTGAGATCAATCCGACCAAACATTCCTTGTCAGATGTTTGGTCTTATGTTTGTTGATGGAGAAGGTGACATGGTAGACATTGGAACATCACAAAATGAGTTGATATCAGGGGTGTGCTGTTATTGGCTGACAGATAGTAATCTGTCTAAAATCAGAGAGAGGAGAGATCCAGGCTCAGATGCAGTGAATAAATTACTTGTTTCACTCGGATACAGTTGGTTGAAGTAGTTGCTTTTTCCTTGTCCTTTACGTCGAAGCTACCATGAAAATGACATATTGTTCATTTCATTCTTCCAAAATCAACAGAAGCTCAGACTATTATTTCCCTCTTGTTATTTACAACAACATGCCACCCAAGGGAGGCATCGGTCTTTCCTTTTGAAAGATACAGGATACAAGAGTCCAGTTTTGTTCCTGTCACACTGCGGGAAAAATAGAACCTCTGGGCCAATCACAGAGAAGACAGCAGGAGGAAGTTCTGATTTAAAGGCTGAAATTTTGTTGAATAATATGTCTGTGTGAGACCATACACACAGTAACTTTAAATAACCACAGCCTATAAGGAAATGCCCTGTTTTTGGTAGAGCCTGTAATTGAAAGGAAAAGCCTGCTGCAGCAGCAGCGAACAAAGAATAAAAAGCCCATTTCTCAATACGGCTGGCTGATAATATCACTGGACTGAAGTGGCCTTTAGCCCAACGTCTGTCCAGGAACTGACTTGCATTGATGCACAAGCTAACATTTCAATATCACTCACACCATTGAAAGCATGAAGAAAAGGGGGAACATTGAGTTCTCAGAAACACAGAGAAGAGTGAAAGGAAAACCTGGCAATTGACGGATGAGTCAAGTTTTTGAGGGGTTGAGGGGTGTTGACACAGCAACTTTAAAAATTGCCACAGAGACGCAGCCATCACAGCCTTGACATTGGTCTGACCTCAGCCTTGATGCCTCAGGTGTAAATCAAATCCAAGGCTTTTCTGTCAGCACTGACTGTCACTTCAAATGAACATATTAGCTTACTTAACCTAACAATAGTAAATTAAAGTACATGTGTGTGGCAGGAAAACCCCCTTCAGGGGTGACGAATGTATGGCTGCATTATGTGTGACTGAAAGAAATATTTGAATGGAAGGAAAAGATCAATTAATCTTCTTATTAACACATTGCAAAAACAAACTTTCCTTTCCTCGTTAACATATAGTTCCAAACGGAAAGGTATGCCTTTGGTGTTTTATGTGATAAACACAAAGGAGTGTGAAACCTTCAGCATGCCTTCTTCTCTCAGGTCTACTTAGACTGTCACCTCCAACTCTAGCCTGCATGGAGTGAATTGTATAGATAGGAAGTAAATACAGCAGGAGTATGTGCTTGGAACAATTTTCTCAGTTTCTCCATATAAAACTTGTTATTACCAGTTCAATAAGGAGAAAACAAGAACATTTCACATTATTATTATTATTATTGTTATTCAGCACCTCTCCCATACTTCCTCTGAAGTATGGGAAGTATGCACAATCATGTGGTTTCACAGGATGTTTGCCTGTGCACACATATTTCATACACGCCGCAGCCCACCGGTCCTGACCAGTGTATGTCTCGACCCCATCGTTGGGATTCTCCCTACATCCCCTCGTCCTCCATTTTGCCTTCGTGAAACGCTCATGGAGAGAGCGCCACACCTTTCTGCAGATCGCCTTCCCCTGTGGACAGCCACTTTCTGATTTTCGTCTGGGGGATTTCAGCCATTTGCAGTGACTTTGTGACCAATCGTACAAATGGACATAATTGCATCACGGTGACAAATGGTCATTCATCAAAAGTATCCGTGTCACCTGTGGATACAAAAACCAGACGGTGGAAGTGGACTGGTTGGAGTAAAATGTTAATATTGCTGTCTGAGTGCATTTCCACATTAAACACCACAGTAATATTCTTATCAATCATACAACGCTTCGTACAGAGAATTTGTAAGACTGGCCTCATTATAACAACAATTTCTCTCATTTTAACACTATACCACACACGTGTTTATTTCTTTCCTCTGGGAGTTTAAAATATAGATAAAGCTGCTGGTTCATGAAATTTCTCTCTTATACACAGGACTGTGAAAAAGTAACAGCTTATTTTTCTCTCTCTCACTCAAGCTGTCAGTAATTGTGTCATACCTTTAAATAAATATGTTCTTCTTTAATGACTATGAATTAAGTTCCTAGAAATATTTTGATAAAATATGCAATTTTCCCTTGATTCATTTGTGTTTCATAAAGTGGAGAAAGCCTTTTTAACGAAAGGGTTTGCTATTCATATCAAAGCATCATTCTATGGTGTATGTGACATCTAAGTGACGAGCGAGGATGTAGCAGGAAGATTCACAGAGTCAGGAGGACTTAATGCCTGAACAACACATCATAGATGAGAGACGTGTAAGCTCCAGAAGATGCAGGATGTCGTCCAGTTTGGCAGTCTGGTTATAGTTCAAGCAACCTGTTGGGTTTTTGGCAGCACAACTCAACTGTCCATTTATCTTTCCTGTGACGTTTTCCCTTGTACACTCCGGAGAAACATTTTTTGTTTTGTCCAACAAGCCTTTCGGAGGAGAGATTTTCATCATTTGTCAGAACAACCAGACTAAGGGTCAAGACTTCTCTGACTAAAAGGAAAAGAGTGTCAGGTTGTTACCATCACTGCAGGCTACGGACCTCAGACCTGTAAGGTCAGAGCTGATGTTTCATGAATGTCCATCCGTCATCTGTACCCACTTATCCAGGTGGGTGAGTTTTTTGTGGATTTTGTTGTTTGCTCCTGTATTTGTTTTAGTTTTGTTTATTACTTATATTTTTAATAAATAAATGTGAGTTAAATCCATCCATTCATTGTCTAACATGCTTAATCTTGGAAGTGCGTGATGAGGATGATGATGATGATGATGATGATGTGTTCTTAACTCTGAGCAGATAACATCACCGTGGTCTTGTGTGAACTAATAATAAGCCATTTTTTTAAACAAATGTTTCCAATGCTGACAGTTTGTGTTAAAAAAAGTTTTGTAAAAAATGTTTGTAAAATTTAAAGTTGCCTCTCATTCCTCATCCTCTAAATGTGAACCTTCGGGGTGTTCACATCACATCACAGCACAGCACAGCACAGTGGGTCTTAGCTGGCAAAAGATAAGACTGCAACATCTTTCCCAACAGTCATAAACCTGGGCAGTGTTGTTGGTGCAGCGGTGCCTCGATGTCGCCATGGAGGCAGTAAAGTGGCGGCCGTGTTGCTGACAGGCCCGTATTTCCCTCAGTTGTGTGGCCAGTTTGGACCCGGCCGCCATAAAGTGGAGTTGGAAGTCAACCTTTGGTCGGCACTGCTGGAGAACACGCCCTGCTTGTACACACAAACACATGAGAGTTTACAAATCTGATGACAGTGAACGCCACAGCTTAAATCAGTACAGGCAAATAAATGTGTGTACATCAATGGTAATTAAAGATGCAAAACCTCCTCTGTAGCATCGATGATGCAATGCATGAATTTTATGTCAGACAGGTTGGAAACAACAAAAACTAAACTAAAACTGAAATGTTTTCCATCTTAAAGATTTTCTCAGTTTTTTTGATATCGCGTCACAATCAAATGTTTCAGATCATCCAATGGTGACATCAGACAAAAATATGTAAGAGTATAAGTAAAAATGCAGTCAGCAGTGATTTCTCAGCTTGGATGCCATTTCTGCACAATCTCTTATTTATTGTTGAACTTTGAACTCTGACCTCAACAGACGAAGGTGAGACCTGCAGCACCTTATGCGTCCTCCGTTGTTTGGTGACGTCAAGGAACTTTGATAGGCTGGCTGCTCTAGAAGATGTTCACAAATATTTCATCTTTTAACAGTGGATGGTGTGGCACTTTGAGCCACTGAAGTCTCTCAGCCTCTGACTTTGTTTCTCATCAGTTCTTGAATTTCTGTACAGGAGAGCATGATGTTTTGCTTTTTGAGACTTACTTTAGTTTGCTTCATGTTGTCACACAGGTTATAGGAGCTATATTATGAATTTTCCAGGCATATAGTACCATTTACACAGCCAACTTACTACGTTACATTCAGTGACAGGGTGGTAAAAAAGCAAGGCTGACATATTTTTAGATATTAAATATAATGGAATCATATCAAAGCGGTTTTCGTAGAGGAAGAGTGGTGATGGAGCCGATGTTTTATTTAGAAGATAATATGTTTTGGGAAACCATATTTGGCTGATAATGGGACATTATTGCTATGGGGTAGAAATATTGATTATATTATGAAAGGGACTGTAATATGTGTTTTCCAGGCGCTTAGTGCCATTTTACAGCACAATCAAGTAACTATGTTAACTTCAGTTGTTTTAAAAATGCTACATATATCAAATGTGATGTAAAAGTAATTTTACTTCCTAAATTACCGGCTTGAAATTGGGCCTCTGTCTCTTTAAAAACTGCTGCTCCTTGCCTGAAACTCCACCATCAGGAAGTCATCACAACATCTCTCCTTTACCAACCCCTTCACAGCGTTTTTTTTTTTTTTTTGCCAGAGTTGCACTGACAAGTAGCTCGTATAGTGAGCTCAGGAGATACGCAGTTACATCAGGTGTTTGCTAATTGCTGCTGGCTAGTCTGAAGGAGCAGGGTGGGGGAGTCAAGAGGGACGGCTGCCCTGTGAGGTGAAATCAAGGTCGCTTGGAAACTACAGCGCTGAGGTGGAGCTGCACATGGGAAAGAGGAGGAGTTACGCTATGGTCCCTTCAGCTGTTTTTCACAGCAGAATGAGAAATCTTTTAATCTCCCGTGGCAAGCCAAACATGCATGAACGAATGAGGGCAACACTCCAGACATGTTTTTGTTGAGGGAATAACATTATAACATTGTATAAATCTCAGAAAAGTATATTTTACAAAATCCTGCCCCTTTAAGTGGCTCCAAGTGAGGATTGATAAAATGACAAAATGGAGGGCGGGGGGTTAGGATGAGGCTTTACATTTTCAGTTGAAAAACGAAGATGATTGTTTTTTTTAAATAAAATTAGGGGAAAATGAAAGGGTCCAGATGATGAGCTCAGTGGCCTTCATTAAAAAGTGAAACAACATTGACATATATACACCAATTGACATCTAAATATAACTGAAAGGTTGCTGGGATTGATCAAATGGACCAAATACCCTTAACTTTCATTAGGTTAAATCTGTCTAGTACATATTAGTTATTATATATTCTTGGCTGCATATAAAAAAAAGCCAACATGTGACATATGTGTCGACATAACAGACACTTGTTTGCATGGGAGGATTCTTTTAAATGGTTAGTGATGCAGAACGCTGCAGCCAGGCCTCTGACACAAAAACTTTGGATTTCCACATAGGACTCCACTGTAGATGCACAAACACTGGATTTTTGTTTATTTCAGATGCTTTTAAAATAATCATTTTACAAATGTCTTGGGTTTTTATGTACCATTTGCTGTTTGGTTGTTGTATCATTTTATTGTGAATCGCTGTGATGTTTATATCTTGAAGGTGCTATAAAAATAAATGTTTACTTATTTAAACCTGTGTATGTGTGGAATAATAATAATTTAAAAAAAAACTGTGTTCAGTATATTAATTATATAAAATTATATCATATGTTTATTAACCTGGACAGATTTCAAACGTCATCAAAATATAAAATAGCAACGGAAACAGAAAGCTCTTCAGAAAATCCACACACATTCTCTTATCAACCAAACACAGACAATTACATCATGGTTACAATTTTTTCACACTGTTTCTTTTTTTTATTTGCCTTAAAAAATTTTGAAAAGAAAATGTGATTCATTGCACTTTCATCACTGTTGAATCAGTAAAATGGAAAACATTTGGTAGTTGGTACGTTTTCATTTGACATTTACAAGACGTTTTTTTTTTTTTTTCCCCCGCTGTTTCGCTAAAGCGAGTCTAAGACAATGTGAGCCTCGTAGCCTCAGGAGCAAACAGCCGTTCTGTGAGCAGAACGGTGAGCAGCGGTTTACAACCGGCTGGTTTTAGTGTCCACAATGACTTTTAACTGTCCTTATCTCAACATAAATAATGTGCCTGTAAACGTTAATCATCTACATGCTGGTAATGAGACATGTTCAACAGCCAGAAAGAGTTATTTTCAGTCGGTTCTTTTTATTATTATTATTATTTTGGATTCCTCCGAAAAATAACCCACTGAAATTGTTTTTGAAAGCAGAGAGGATGGACACAAAGCAACAACTAAGAGGGGAAAAAAATTCCAATAAAATTATTTAATAGCTCTAAAATTTGATTATTGTATCCTTTTAGCATTTCACTTGAATGTCTTTGCATTGATGTCCTTTGTTTAGTGTAATATTTCTCCAAAGACATTTTTTATTAGGAAATAGGTAGTTGATGTTGGATGTATTGAGGAGATATATCTTGCTGGACGGACATCAGTCCAAGTTCTTAGCTCTTCTTAAGTTGTTTATTTTTTTTGCTGCAGATTGTATTTTGAAAGTCCTACTACAATCCACTCCTGGTTCGCCATTTACAGCCAGTGTTTCCAATAAAAATCCAAGATTACTTGGTCGTAGGTAGTTTTTTTGTTTTGTAGGTTTTTTTTTTTGCATTCTGCCCGTTTTGATCCATATTAGAACAGTTTTCCCACAGCTTCAGAGTCAGGGGAAGTTGCTTCTGGATGAGGAGGATTGTCCTTTCAAGTGACGTTAGAGTTAGCCGGTGAGCTAGTCCTGTTTTCTGGGGATGCTCATGCTTGAGACAGAGCACACCAGGAATTCTGCGGAGCCATCGACGTCGGGGTAAAAGGATAATCCTCGTATTTAATGTCCACGTGTCCAGACGCCGTACTGTCTAGTTGAGAGGCGGTCTGCAGAAAGGAAGGGGACAAAAGCTTCATCAGCTAAAAAAGCAACTCTTACTAGATATTTAACAAAAACATCTTAGGAGAGACATTACACTATAGCTTGCGTGCAGCTAAAATATCCTATTTGTGTCCATTTCTTTGTATTTGACTAAAACTTTTATGTTGATGTGTAATATTTGAATTAAAAAATGAGTTGTCTCCAGTTGTCCCTTGTGTTCCCTGATCAGTCCCTGTTTGTGCCTCTGGTTCCCTGCTGGATCCTTGTCCTGGTTATCTCATTTGTTCCTGTGTTGTGCTGCTCCAGTGCTACCAGTGTAATGTAATGCCCAGGTGCAATGCTAGCTTACACGCCATTAGCGAGCAATTTCAAAGCAGCCAATCTAAGAGCGCCGTTCATTTTTCTCGCCCCTGATTGGCTGAACCCTCAGGAGCGTAGATAACAAAAACCTTAGATGTTAGCGTCTGCTGTAGTGGTTTCCACTATGTGCATTGATGCACAACAAGGTATATTTGGTGTGTAAACTATTAAGAGTTGCAGTTATAAGCATTTTAAAAAGCGGTAAAAGCAGTTGTGAATTTTAGCTACGGTCCCAAACCCCGACAAATACTGGGGAGGTCAGAGAATATTCCTCAGCCAAATTCTGTAAGAAGTGATAAACGTCTCGTTGTCAAAAGTTATCAGGTTTATTTTCTCCATCACACAAATTCTCTAAGTCAAATGATTTAGTATCGCTTGTATTCTCCATCCTGCATGGAGTGTCAGAAGAATGTGATGGGAGGAAGGGTTACCTGAGAGCCAGATGTGATGGTCTGCCCTGTGTAGGGCGACGGGGCCATGCTGGGTTCACTTTTAATGGTGGAGGCGTGTTCGGAGACTGACAGGGAGGATGGGGAGCTAGTGTCAGAGGTGATGGAGCCTAAAAACAAAACAGGAAAATCATTCACACTCATTATGTTGTGTCTATTTCTTAATGCTCTTTTTTTTTTCTGTCCTCAAGACTGCTTATGATTTGACCAATCCGATTCCTGTGCGTGGGACCCAACCTGTGGACGCTTTAGTCTTCGGTATCTTGGGTTTACGCTTCCTTGTCTGAATGCTTTCTTTCTTCATGGCCAGAGGTCTGGGCACCTGGAGGGAGTACAGCATCCCATGAGCCGGGCTTCCCTCCCAAACCCCAACACAACAGGAGCCACAGAGTGCGTTATGTCAACTCACACAAGCCCTTCTCCCACACATCACAGTGACCTCCATGCCCCCTGTGAGACTCTGTCTTCCCTGACGCAGCGAGTTCATTAAAGGGGTGTTGGTGTTGGTGTGACCTACCCCGTGCAGCTTCATGTAGAGGCCGCAGGCGTTACAGACTGGCTCTCCTTCAGCGTTGCGTCTCCACAACGTGGTGGTGCTGGTGTGGCAGTTGGTGCAACACAGGCCGGCCCGGCGGGACGTGGTCTGCTGCAGCACACACACACAGAATAAAAGGCTCAAACAGGACCATACGCTTCAGACTCTCCTCTCTAACGATAATTTGTCCCAAAAACCATAAATAACTTCTTTTTTTTTTCCATCTAGCACTCAGTTCAAAAAGCTGTGCACAGCCCCATGGGGCTGCAAAGAGCCTTGTCTAAAGACGGCACATATCAAGGACAAGGTCAGCGTAGGACAAACAAAAGCAGGGAGAGAAATGCCCACAGTGGCAGCTCACAACCACATCTGCTGTGGAAAGGAGGAGAGCTCCTGGGAAATAAAGCAGAGCCGTGAAGACTTGGCTTGCACCCAAAAAAACATGCTGGACATCAATTACAAAACCATGAACATTCCAAGTTTTACTTCATTAGCATTTTATAACCGCTTAATCAACATTTAGCAATCGGCAAGTTCATATTATAATGATATGAGGAGTAAATTATGGGAGGTGTTGTGAAAATACAGCTGGTAAAAATGGCTGAAGACTAGAAAATAATTAGGGGGAAAAGAAAGAATTTTGACTTTTTCAAAAAGAAAAAACAACTTCTGTGGAAAACAGACTAGTCAGTTTCTGAGATTAAAGTGAGGAATGTTTTCTTCCAGTGCCTGTAAATCATCTTTCATAGATTTCAGCTATTTCAGCATACACATTCTGAAAACAACAACTGGAAAGAAGCTGCTTTTTGATTAAGATGTTCATGAATTGTTTCTCATCGATAAGTTGATTCTTGTTCTTATTCAATTAGTTAACGGAAGATCAACTGCTAACAGGACAAATTACAATTTGCGAGTTATCCTGACTTTATCATTTTGATTGTGTCCTTAAATTGTATGTATCCTTTTCTGGACAATTCTTGAATTGTCCAGAAAAGGATATTCATTAAAGTTCACTCTAGCTAAATTGCTACAAAATTGCTGTAGCTATCCATCTTTCAATTATGGAAGATAAATGCAATATAATATTGCAATCTCTCTCTCTCTCTCTCTCTCTCTCTCTCTCTCTCGAGTGCGCATGTGTGAGCGTTTGCTGCATGTGGGGAGTGGACGGAGAACGAGTGCGAGGTTTTCTAAAGGTTTAAACTTCACTTTTCACGGTGGTGTTTCTTTTGTCTTGCACTTTAATATATTCTGTTTTCACTGGTGTTTAATAAATTTTTTTTTCCGGCAGCACCAAGCTTTTTAGCTTGGTGAGATGGCCGGGAAAAGTTACTGTGCTGCAGGCTTTAAGAGCCTTTCACGTCGACATGGTATTAAAATACCAGTTGGCGTGGACTTTTCGGTAGAGGAGTGTGGTTTGGCTGTTGGGGAAATTGTTGGGTGCGAAAGTGTGAAGGCAGCGTCCAGGATGAACAATGCAGTGGTTCTGTTTTTGGACTCGATTGAGAAGGTGAACTGCGTAGTTGAGAGGGGAATTGTTTTGAGAAGTACGCAAACTACTGTTTTTCCTTTAATGAACCCTGCTAAGAAGATCATTTTGTCTAATTTGCCACCTTTCATCAGCGATGATGTGTTACTGAAAGAATTGTCACGTCACGGTCAGGTCGTGTCGACAATGAAAATGCTCCCGTCAGGTTGCAAATCATCAAAGTTGAAACACGTTGTGTCTTTTAGAAGACAAGTATTTATGATTCTTAAAAATGATATTGAAGAACTGAGCATAGTGATGAAATTTAAAGTTGACGGCTTTGATTACACTATTTTTGCGACAACGGAAACTATGAGGTGTTTTGGATGCAACCAGGAGGGCCATTCAGTTCGTAATTGCCCTGAAAATATTCAAAAAGAGACTGTTCAGGTTAACGAAAATCCAGAGCCAGAGACATCAGCGGATAATGTCAATGGAGCTACAGTGGGGGCAGCTGAGGAGGGAGCCTCGGTGGCTGCTGCTAGGGAAGGAGCTCTAGAAACTAATGTTGAGGAAGGAGTTTCAACAGGAGAAAAAAAAACAGTCCGATGTTTCAGAATGTAACATTGACGATGTTAATACTTCTGGTGAAGGGGGGAGTCAAATGACAACACAAGAAGGATTACATGATGAAATGGATGTTGATGACTTAGTTCATAATGGAGAAAATTTGATCAGAGATGATGAAAGTGTTTTTAAAGTACCAAAGACTAAAAGAAAATGTAAAGAATCCAAAGGGATAAAACCTAAAAAGACTCAGTTAAAAGAAAAGGGTGAGAAAGAAAGTGATTCAGAGGCTTTATCTGATTCTGATAGTGATAGAGAATCTTCTGATTCCTCTATTCCTGATGGTCAGAGTACTAATGGTTACAGTCTGGAACAGATAAGAAGATTTTTGGAAGTAACAAAAGGAAAAAGAGATGTAGTCGTAGACGATTTTTTTCCAAATAGAAAATTGTTTGTAGACTCAGTTAAATGGTTAATGAGACAAAGGACATCTGATGGGTTAAGGGACACTGAAGTATACAGACTTCGAAAACTGGTGCAAAAAGTCAGAGCTCGAATTAAGTGAGTTACATGAAAGTTAAAAAACAGCAAATGGAAAGCTGTACTTTCTTTTTTCTTTGGATCTTTTTTTGTGTCATTATGAGCTGTTTTAAAATCTCATCTTTAAACTTAAATGGTGCAAGAGATGGTAAAAAAAGGGCTGTTTTTTTTGAACTATTAAAATCTAAAGGTATTGATATAGCCTTTGCTCAAGAAACTCACAGTGATGTTGACAATGAGGTTGATTGGAAGAAAGAATGGGATGGAAATCTTGTTTTGAGTCATAAAACGTCACTAAGTGCAGGAGTTGCTATTCTTTTCTCAAGAAATTTTCTTCCAGTTTCTATAGAAATTGAAAATGTTATATCTGGAAGATTGTTAAAGGTTACTGTTAAGTATGAAAATATAACATTTATTTTACTGAATGTATATGCTCCTGTGAATTCAGGTGAACGTTGTGTTTTCTTAGAAAAGTTAGCAGATACACTATCAAATTGCGTGTCAACAGATTACTTATTCTTAGGAGGGGATTTTAATTGTACAATAGATGATTTAGATAGAAATCATTTGGAGCCACATATACATTCAAGGAAAATTTTGAAATGTATTATTGAAACTTATGATTTAGCTGATGTGTGGCGTCTTAAAAATGGAAATATAAGGCAATATTCCTGGGCTCATTGTAAAGAGAATTATGTTACTTTGGCAAGATTAGATAGGTTTTATTGTTTTGGGCATCATTTACAAATATTTAGATCATGCACTTTGTGTCCAGTGGGCTTTTCTGATCATGGAATGGTCATAGGAAATGTATTTATAAATAATTTAAGACCTAAAAGTGCATATTGGCATTTCAATACTGTCTTGTTAAATGATGGATGTTTTAAAAAAGGATTTTCTTTTTTTTGGAAACAATGGAGACTTTTAAAATGTCAGTTTGCATCTGTACAGCAGTGGTGGGATATTGGTAAAATTAAAATTCAACAGTTTTGTAATCAATACACATACAATGTTACAAGAGAAATGGTAAAATCTATTGAAGAATTAGAGATTGAAATTGTGGATCTCCAGAGTTTTTGCGAGTCCACAGAAAATCGAGGCCATATTCAGGCGCTCAAACGAAAAAAAGCTGCTCTGACTGATCTGCTTGGGCTCAGAGCGCAGGGAGCTCTGGTACGTTCACGTTTTCAAAATGTTTCTGGAATGGATGCTCCCTCAAAATTCTTCTTCAGTTTGGAAAAGAAAAATGGACAAAATCGTCTCGTTCATTGCCTTCGTTCTGAAGATGGAAAAGAGTTGACAGATCCCACTGAACTGCGGAAAAGAGCTGTGGACTTTTTTTCAACGTTATATACCAGTGAGTTTAGAGAAGACTCTGTGATGACGGAAGAGTTTCTTAATGATTTACCAAAAGTGTCGGATCAAGACAATGTCAATTTGGAGCATGCTCTAACGTTGAAAGAACTGCAGGAGGCGCTGCTGAGCATGGAAAATGGCAAAGCTCCAGGAATGGATGGCCTGCCTGTGGAATTTTATAAATCATGTTGGCCTGTGTTGGCTGAAGATCTGTTGGAAGTCCTTAATAGCAGTGTGGCAAGAGGAATGTTACCCCTTAGCTGTCGAAGAGCTGTGCTCACTCTTATCCCTAAGAAGGGTGATCTTTACGAAATAAGGAACTGGAGACCTGTTAGTCTGTTGTGCACTGACTACAAGATTTTCTCAAAAGTTCTGGCATGCAGACTGAGAAGAGTGATTGATCAAGTCATAAATGTTGATCAGTCTTATTGCATCCCTGGCAGATCAATAAGAGATAACATAACATTAATTCGAGATTATTTGGACGTCTCTAATTTATTGGGTTTAAACTTTGGTCTGATTTCTATTGACCAAGAAAAGGCTTTTGATCGAGTGGAGCACCAAAATTTATGGAATAGTTTAAAAGCTTTTGGTTTCTCCTCTGGGTTCATTGCCATGACAAAAACCCTTTATTGTGACATTGAAGGTGTATTGAAAGTCAATGGTGGTTTAAGTGCACCTTTTAATGTAAAGAGAGGTATTCGCCAAGGTTGTGCTATGTCAGGAATGTTGTATTCTTTGAGTATTGAACCTTTACTATGTCAAATTAGGAAAAGGTTACAGGGTGTAAAATTAAGTGAAGTTTCTTTACCTTTTCAACTTTCTGCATATGCGGATGATATTATTGTGGCAATAACAAAAGAGTCTGATGTTTTTACTTTAATTAAAATTATTGAGTGTTTTGGTAAAATTTCTTCATCCAAAGTTAATTGGAGCAAAAGTAAAGCTTTGTTAGTAGGTAAGTGGACAAAGCAAAAACCAAAATTACCTGATGAATTAATGTGGTCAAAAAATGGATTTAAATATTTGGGTGTTTATTTGGGGGATCAAGGAGAGGTCATGAAAAATTGGGAAGGTTTAATTGAACTGGTGGAGGGTAGATTAAAGAAATGGCACTGGCTTTTGCCACGCTGTTCTTACAGAGGCCGTACACTAATTATTAATAATTTGGTTGCTTCAACTTTGTGGCATCGCTTATCTGTTCTGGAACCTCCACAAGGTCTTTTGGTAAAATTACAGACTATTATTTTAAATTTCTTTTGGGACAGATTACATTGGGTCCCTCAGAGTGTTTTGTTTTTACCAAAGGAAGAAGGAGGGCAAGGTCTGATTCATTTAGAAAGTAGGAAAGCAGCTTTCAGATTACAGTTTCTACAGAGTTTTTTGTATGGTGATCAAAATGTTTTGTGGAGACAAATTACAGAATGTTTTCTTTCAAAAGTAGGTAATTTAGGTTTTGGTAAAACTTTGTTTATTGTCGACCTTTCAAAATTTAATGTAAAGTGTTTGTCATCTTTTTATGTTAGTGTGTTAAAATCTTGGAACCTCATGGAAACGAAGAGAGTTGAAATATCCACGTCTTTAAATTGGTTATTACTGGAACCCGTCATCAAGGGATCACGATTGGATTCAGCTTGGGACAACATGGCTCTGATTTCTGAACTGTTGGTGCAAAGGGGGGTTTTTACGCTGAAACATCTGCTTGAACTCGTTGGATCTGAAATGGATGATGTTGTTCCTTTGGCTCGAAGATTGGAGATTCACTCTTTAAGAATTGTAGGCGTTGTGTTGACAGCGTTTAAACGAATGTTGTCAGAAAAAGAAAAAAGACTTATAAAAGGATGGTTTGATGGACTTTTAACACCTGATAAAACAGATCCCTTCTTTAAGCTGTTTTAAGCCACAAATGAAAGACCTTGAATGCCCTGGAATTTTCTTAGAGAAAGGAAAAAATGAATGGACACTTTTGGACTCTGTGAATGGAAAGATAATATATATGAAATGTGTTAAAGCTTTGAACAAAGTAAAATTAAAAGATAAAAAAGATACTCCTTGGAGAGATTATTTTAAAGTTGGTTTTGAGGCGAAACCTGTATGGGGATTACTTTACAAACCACCATTGACAAAAAATGTTGGTGATTTACAATGGAGAATTTTGCATGGTATTATTGCGGTTAATGCTTTTGTTTCTATTATTAATCCTGCTGTTTCAGATAAATGTCCCTTTTGTTTATTAAGAGAAACTATCTTTCATTGTTTTGTACAATGTTTTAGATTAGTGGATTTATTTTCATTACTGGGAGATATTTGGAAGTTATTTGGTGAAAGTTTTACAGAACAGTCTTATATTTTTGGTTTTTTATATGGCAAAAGAAAAAAGAAAATTGGACGGTTGTTAAATTTTTTTCTTGGTCAAGCAAAGCTTGCAACATATTTGAGTAGAAAATTTAAAATTAACAATGAACAGAATATTGATTGTGTAAAAATTTTTAAGAGTATGGTGAGAGCAAGAGTGATGTTAGAATATAAATATTATTTAAAAATGGATTAACTGAATATTTTTCAGAATATTTGGGATTATGAAAGTGTTTTATTTACTGTAAATGTTTCTGAACTGTCATTTATGAAGGTGCTAATTTGATGTTGTGTTGAATGTTCCTATGTTTCACCACTGAGTGAATAAATGAGTTTTTAAAAATCAAAATCTCTCTCTCTCTCCCTCTCTCTCTCTCTATATATATATATATATATATATATATATATATATATATATATATATATATATATATATATATATATAATACCTCTTTCTATCCACCCCTTCTGTGGGGTTATTCATGCTCAGAAACAACAGCAATAATAATAATAATAATAATAATAATAATAATAATAATAATAGTTTTATTCACTTGTTGATATTCTTCCCAGTGTGAATTTTTTTAATGACCCCTTTAGGACCGGTTCCTTCTTACCAGCCGTTTCTGGGGCTTGATGAGCGGCCTGTTGATGCCGTTCATCTTGTGGTAGAGGCCGCAGGCGTTGCACAGGTAGTGACCGGTGCCGTCTCTGCGCCACAGCGGCGTGGACACGGAGCCGCAATTCACGCATTCTCTGCCCTCTGCAGTCATGTCGTCCATCAGCTCTGACGGAAGAAAGGAGACATCCGTCAGATAACAAAGGTGCTCCCTGATGCTCAATGGATCTGTTCTAAAAATCACAATATCCCCATCTAAGTTCGACACTGAAAACAAATGAGAGCGTGGACGGCATATAGGGTCACCGGTTCCAGGCCAGTGCGTGATAAATAACCCGCGGAGGAATGTAACCCCACGCTCTTTCTCCTCCGCTCCGCGTGATGCGGAGATCAAACTGCCCTACCAGTGAGTCGGGAGAGACAGAAGAATGGGGGTGAAGGTAGGGGGAGCTATCGGGGGAAGGTTATCAGGAGGATCCAGGGTTCCCCCATCATCTATCACGGCACTGACAGAGGACGGGCTCCGTTCCTCTAGCCGGCCCAATTCCTCCTTCGAGCCGCAGATAGAGCGGGCTTTAAGTCCTGTCTGGGCCGCTCTCTACTCCTCTCTTTAGCTGGTGGAGTTGGTTCAGTTAAGTTCCTGAGAGGGAGGCTTCATGCGCATGCGCTGAGGATTGCGTATCAATGCACATCGATTAGCATGAATAAAATAAAATAAAACAACGGCCACTGACTGTTTCGTAATGTAATGGGCCTTAAACAACAGGTCTGTGTGACGGGGCGCAACGAGGAGTTCGCGTGCGCGAATGTTGCTGCTCAATGCAGTCGACACGGGTTCGATTCCCAGCCATGGGATGTCTCTTGTATGTCTGTCTCTTCCTCTGTAAAAACACGGAGGCCGCAGAAACCTTTTTTTTTTCTTAAAGAAAAAACTGGATTATAAACATAAAATATATTTATACAGCTCTGGAAAAAAAAAGCGACCCCTTAAAATGATCAGTTTCTCTGATTTGACTTTTTATAGGCATACGTTTGAGTTAAATGAACATTGTTTATTATTATTATTATTATTATTATTATTATTATTATTATTATTATTATTATTATTATTATTATTATTATTCTATGACAACATGTCTAAGATATTCCAGGCAAAAATGTAGTATTTGTTTCCAGAGAATGAGAAATGGTCAAAATAACAAAAAAGACGCAGTGCTGTCAGACCTCAAATAATGCAAAGAAAACAAGTTCATTTTCATTTAGAAACAACAATACTAATGTTTGAACTCACGAAAGTTCAGAAATCAATATTTGGTGGAAAAGCTGTGAAGTTTTGAGTTGGATTCAGTGCAGTAGTCTCTTAATTTTTTCCAGAGCTGTATATTTCTCATAACTTAAACAATTTTATGTACCATTTTTTTGTCTGTAATCTTTTCCTTAACGCCTATTTTGAGGGACTGCTTGAAACTGTCTCCAACAGATTTATTTATTAATTTAGCACATATTTATTTTCTGACATTAAAACTATGAGGAAACAAGCATCATGTTTTATTAACTAAAATATCTGCTTTTCTCAAAATGAAAATAGCGCACATGTAGTTTAAAGACAGGAATAATTCCTATTTCCAATTTATTTTGGAGAGGAGGGAGAATATGAACTCTAAAAATTATATTCATTCCAACATTCCAAACAAACAAACAAACAAACAAAAACACAGCACAGGGCCTTGCTGAAAGCAATGCTACAGGCCTGCTGAAGGTAATGTTGATCTGCAGATTCAGCCAAAGTGACACATTTTAACTGTGAATACGTTTAAAAAATGACACTAGTTCAGTTTTTACTGCTTTATCCTGACCAAAGCTTTTTTTTGTTCCTGTTGTTTCTTTGTAACACAGAGGACAAACCACATGAGCAGACTTATTGTTGACCTCAACAATAAGTTAAACTCAAATTGCATCCAATAAATTCTGTCAAAAAAATAAAATAGTTGCCAGCTGGGTTTTTTTTTTTTTGTGTGGTTTTTTTTTTGTTTTTTTGGATTGGAGAGATTCTAATAGCTCAAGTTACCAGTATGAAAACAGTGAATGTGTCACGTTGAATCTTCCTTGAAAATGAAACATGTTTTAATTTTAAGTGGTATGTGTCTGAGCTTCATATAGTTACAGTTTTAATTATTATTAGTTTTAAAATAATGTATAATCAACTCACAACATGAAGGAATCACAGAAAGAGAAACTCAAACCAGTTCACTTTGCCCTAATTAGAGCTGAATCCGTCAATCTGCAGCATCTCTGCCACTTTAATCTTTTGAATTATATCCGTCTCGTTCTGAGAGATGATAATATTCCCAGAATAAACACGGCCTTAGCTGCTCTTTAATTAACCAGAGAGGAAAATGAGATTGAACTCAAGAGGAGCCCCTCGCCCCCATCCGACCTCCACCCTTCGCTTGCTCCCACACCTGCGAGGTGGAGAGGCCGAGGCGGACCGAGGTGAGAACTGCGCCAAACTCTCAGCAGCTCAGCGTTTACTGGTGTGTATTCAACCTACGCTCTGAGGGTTCTGGGATTAAATTAACACGTTAATTGATCGCTTTAGGACAGCATCTGCTTTGGAGAATGTGGATTGTCTCGACCTGACGAGGCATTGTTCAGTGGAGGCGCTCTGATTGCGACTGTTTCTGGGATTCTGATTGAATCTCGGAGCGCGTCACACAAGCGTTATACAGCCGCAGGGCTCTCCATCACCTCCTGTAATAAATAACCCGGTCCCGGCGAGGCCTGATAAGAGCACTCTTAAAGAGACAGTCGCTCGTAAAGCTTGCAGCAGCTTCTTAGAGAATTGAGATGGAGGAAAAAAAAATAAAATAAAATGTTGGATTCAAGGTTCAAAGGTAAATTCGAACTAAAATAATAAGGGAAGCTTTTATATGTCAAAATCATAATAATAAAATATTTATATACCCGAAAAATTAAAGTTAGTGTTTTTCGTCCCCGAATTAAATAGGATGAAATTAAAATATTTACAAACTAGACTAACTAAACTCCTTTCAACTTCCGGGACATAACTTGACTCAGATTTGGTTCGACACTCACCCAGACTGGACCTCCGTCCGCCCAGAGCTCCCTGCCGGCCCTGCAGACTGATCACCCCGCTCTCGAAGGGCCCCGGCGTCCAGGAGGACGTGGCCATCTCCGGGCTCATGTAAGCGTACGGGCTGGAGTAGGACCCCCCCACGGAGCGCACCAGCGCCCCTCCGTACTGGCTCTGGTAGCCGCCGTCCCGCCCGGGGTTGGTGCTGACCGGCGGGCTGTGCGAGTAGGAGAAGCCGTGTGGAGGGTGAGGGCTGCTGGGGACAAAGGAGGAGCCGTCCGCGGCGCTCTGAGCCCAGCCGTGGTGGCCGGCCAGGCCGTGGGACTGGTGGGTCGACTCGCAGGTCTGCAGGTAGGGCAGGGTGGGCAGCATGGCCGGGACCCTGTTGGTGGGGACGTACACCGGGGAGCTGGCCGAGGGGTGGATGTAGTTCCCGGTGTCGTGGGTGTACGGGGACTGGTTGGAGGACAGGGCCAGGCTTTGGTACATTCTGAAACTTTTAGCCTTCAGACGAATCGAAGGAAGACAGATGGAGATCCGACTGTCCCCTAACCGGAGAACGTTCCTTTCCTTTTGAACCAGCGGCTCTTCTACAAACTTCTACGGATTCTCCCAACCCACTCTGGCACAAGAAAGCATCCAGAAAAAAAAGAAACATTTTGAATACTTAACAAGCAACCAATACCGACCATATTCGTATTAACACAGGACTTCCACTGAAACAGATCATCAGAGTGACAACAGCACAAGAAAGATTTTTTTTTTCGATTCAGTGCTAAAAACCAAACCAAAACAAAAACTGTTTCACTTCATCACAAAACTAGATACCAGAACTTTAATTTGGTTAAAATTTAAGAAGGCTTTGAAAAGGCACCTAAATTAGTCGAATTACAGTCGAATTGAAAATGCTCCACTTACTCAATTAAATCAGTTAAATTATTATCCGATTAAGATCCTAACATGGTTTTCTAACATGCTAAAAAAGAAACTGGAAATAATACATTGGTTTGTGATTAAGTCACAAAATATTGAAGAAAGTGACATGAAAACGTTTCCCCTTCCAAGATGTGCTGCTTCTGCTGCCTCAGGCTCAGCTAAAGATATTCAACTTGAATAAAGTGCACAAAACAGAAAATGTCTCTACCACAGGGCCAATGAACGCTGTCCTGCTGAACGCTGCACAGCGTGAAAATGTTGACTGAATCAACATTTTCAGTTCAATTCTGACAAAAATGTTAAGGATTAAATATAATGACAGATGTTAAAGTTGTTTGAATATGCGACACATTTTAATGGCTGACATTTACGAGTGTTCAGAACTTGAAATTGGAAAAATGTCCATAAACAAGTATAGGCTATATTTCTTTTTTTGTTTGTTTGTTTAAAATTTCAATTATAGAAATATTTTTTTCTCTTTTTATAATTTTACAACAGCTGAAAATAGAATGTGTTTATATGTTAAATTTTGATATTATTTATCCTATAAATAACAGGCCAGATAGGCCGAAATTACTTCTCACATGGCTTCGATTTTTTTTTTTATTATTATTATTCGATGCGTACAAAAGAAACAAAGATGCATCAGAACATTAATGATCAACAATCATCGATTTGCATCAGTCATATTTTACTCTCATCGCCCTTGCTTGACGTGAAACGGATTAAAACGACATTAAGTGCCGCTGCTATCTGTCGAGGCGCAGATAGAGCACAGGTCCTCCGGCCTCATTACATCCCGACAGGAGCGGAAACCGAATCGCAGATCGGTCCACATTTATCTCTCCCCAATTGCAGATTTTATTTTATTTTTCCTTCTTCTATCAATAGAAACTCAAATCGCATAAAAAAAGTTGATAATGGCTCCTGCTTCTCTCCGTTCCCAGGCCTCTCGGAGTATTATCTCACCAGATAAGGACGGTTCGGTGATAAAGCGGTCCGGTTTCCCCCTCAGCAGAGACCCAGCCTCACGAGAGGAGCTCAGCTGGGCAAACCTTGACCACACCACACAGACACGGAGACTCCCCGCAGCTCTATGCTTTTGTGAGTAAAAAAGAAAAAGAAAAAGAAAAAGAAAAAAAGAAAGAAAAGTTGGAGATGATGGAACCAAAGTTGCAGCGGTTGGGTGATTCTTCTCGACCCCCCCTCCCCCTTTCTTGTTTGGATCCGCTGATCGCTGCAGCGCGTCTCTTCCTCTCGGTGTATCTGCAGATAGCTGCTGCCGCTGATAATTTTCGTTAGGGGTTTGCGCCTCTGCGTTCTCCTACTGGAATATTTGTACGGCAGAGAAAAAAAAAGAAGAAGAAGAAACAAGTGACGCAAGCAGCCGCTCCGAGGTCGGCCAAGGTGGGGAGGAGAGGAAAAGGTGGAGGGGGAGGTCCCCTGCAGCGGAGGGCCCAAAGCTCTGCAGTATGGGCGTCAAATAAAGGTCTCCGCTTTCACCAGCGTCCCGTGTTCGCTTTTCAAGCGCTTCATTCTAAATACAGATAATGTTTGTTAATTACAGATTTTGTTAAAGGGATTTTCTTCAACCTCTACAAAGCGACTCAGAACTACGAACCTAGAACAGAGCAAACCGGTTCTAGGTTTGCGAGATTGAAAGATGGCTCTATCGCTGGAAAGTAAAAGTTCTACTTCCTGTTTATTTACACACATATAAACATATGTTTATGTTTAAACATAAACATAAACACACACACACACACACACACCCACACACACACACACATATATATATATATATATATATATATATATATATATATATATATATATATATATATATATATAATAATAATTCCCTTCTCACCCACCGCGGGTGGTGATTCTTCTTCCTCTTAGCTCGGGTCCTCTACCAGAGGCCTGGGAGCTTGAGGGTTCTGTGCAGTATCTTGGCTGTGCCTAGGACTGCACATTTCTGGACTGAGATGTCTGATGTTGTTCCTGGGATCTGTTGTAGCCACTGTTCCAGTTTGGGGGTGACTGCCCCGAGGGTCCCGATGCCCCCCGCCCCCATCCAGGCCCTCTCCAGTTCCTCCCTTAGGCCCTGGTATATATATATATATATATATATATATATATATATATATATATGTGTGTGTGTGTGTGTGTGTGTGTTTGTGTGTGTGTGGAGATAATTGTGAACTTGCTCTCTTTAAGGGAAAAGCAGAGCGATAAGACGCCTGAACAATAACTAACCTCATGCAGAACAAGACAATACAACACAGATATGAGCGGAGAACAGAAGAAACATGACGTCACCGGATGAAATGGAATTTATATTACCTGTTTAAAACATATACAAGTTTTATATTATTATTATTATCATTATCATTATTATTATTATTATTATTAATTTATTTATTTATAAATAAATAATTAAATAATAATGCGTCTAATCTACAATTTAACATCCTCAGAACAAAACCCAACGGTGATTTAATTGGGATAACAAGTTGAGATGTGTAATAACAACAACAACAACAACATTAATAATAATAATAATAATAATAATAATAATAATAATAATAATAATAATAATAATAATAATAATAGAGACAGTTTCATTACAACTAAATATTCCAGGTCAATCTCCAGTATGAACAGCCCAGTGTATTTTCAAGGCCCTTCTCTTCTCTTCTCTTCTCTTCTCTTCTCTTCTCTTCTCTTCTCTTCTCTTCTCTTCTCTTCTCTTCTCTTCTTCTCTTCTCTTCTCTTCTCTTCTCTGAGAACGAGAGGCTCTCTTTGATCGTCCTAATGCTATTAAGTCCCGACTCAGTAAACGCGTCCTGTCCGGGGAGCATTAATTAATTAACGCCTCCTGCACGCCGCTTTATTACATCTGTTTGCTTCTTCTCCTCTTCGGACAGCCGGACGTCTGGCGGCGACGCCAGGAGTCTTTCGCCGCTGAGGCTGAGGGAATTCTATTGGTTGAAAATGAAGCGTTTTAATTATCGCACAGCGGCAAAACACCGGACCAGACAGGCCGAAGCATTCTTTCATCTCTATATAGCCATATACAGGCATATGTATAATTGTCCTTTATTGATCGGTGAGAAAACTCATTTGTGAACATAAAATGTCCTAAAACAAATAGATTACCGGAAGGGAAGGTAAAATATAGAAACCAGAAAATTTGTGAAATCTTTAAAGAATACGTTCTTTTTTACAAAGTTATATGTGAAAAAATATTTGCATAAATATTGCCCAAAATGGGGATATAATTTCAATACAGACAGACAGACACAGAAAATAGATAGATAGATAGATAGATAGATAGATAGATAGATAGATAGATAGATAGATAGATAGATAGATAGATAGATAGATAGATAGATAGATAGATAGATAGATAGATAGATAGATAGATAGATAGATAGATAGATAGATAGATAGATTCAACATTGATTTTCCCATCAATTAAAGCTTAGATATGTTGGAGAACAAAACAGATGTGTTTTAAAAATATTTAAGGCATGATAAACTGTTGAACCATTTGGTCTCCTACCTCCTGATGGATTCTGTGCTAAAGTCTCCTCCAGCTCTCACTTCTGTAAAATATTTAATTTTCAGTTGAACCTCTGGGCGTTCAGTGATGAGTCACAGTGAAGCCAATCAGTTGACCTGAACATTTCTAAAGATCACAGTGTGACATTCAGAAAGTGATTTCCTCTCTACCGAGGTCGTCGCTGAACAGCTCACATGGCAAACGGATGATCAGCTGATCATGACATCTATATCATCCTACGTCACTTTTTTTTGTTTTGTTTCTTGAATATAGATATTTTACACTCAATACACTTCTTTCTTTCTTTCTTTCTTTCTTTCTTTCTTTTTGCTTTGTTTGCTTTTGTTCATTATTCATAAAAACACATTGCACAGCATGCAGTCACATTCAAGCAAAATTGGTGCAAAATGAGAGAAAAAAAAAATCCAAATAAAAACTGAAAAACCTTCAGAGCACTTTAAAAATTCCAGAAAGGATTGCTTAGTGTAAAGCAATAGTGGTGTTTTAAAAATATGGACTATATCGTAAATTGTAAAAAGAAATAAAAGAGACTGTGGAAGCTAATAGTGGAAACAGAATAGTAGTTATCTTTATTGATTTATAGGAAAACAATCCCATATTTTATTGTGAAAATGCTCCTCAAATGATACATTTCTGCTTGGGTGTAAATAACAGCTCCCTCCAGTGGTTGCTTTGAGAAAAACAACGACCTCAGTATCACCGCTCTTGAAAGCACAATTTCTTTAAACTGTTTTCTTTGCAGTGCACGTCCTGGTTCATCAGAAATAAAACAAGAGGTGATTAATTTCACGTTGGACGTTTGATTTACAACTTTGATCGCTCTTCATGCTGGAAGAAGATGCTTCTCCCAAGCACTGACTCAAAATGGCCTCCTAGCTGAAATTGTGATTAAAAAAATGTGGCAAATACAGAGAGAAAGGCTCCTAAAACTCAAAACAAGCAAGGAGAAACACAGGATCCGATAGACACAACAGATTAATGTGGCTTCAGCTCATGTTTCCATTTAAATATGTACAATTATTTATTGAAAAGCCTTCTGTAGTACATCACAAACCCCGTTATTTGGTATGAAGC
Source organism: Gambusia affinis (assembly GCF_019740435.1). Lineage (NCBI taxonomy): Eukaryota > Metazoa > Chordata > Actinopteri > Cyprinodontiformes > Poeciliidae > Gambusia > Gambusia affinis. Next base: position 43,993,704 of record NC_057868.1, on the reverse strand, counting down.
GATTATTAAATCCTGCTCTAAACTTTTAAAGCTTCTCCCAAACGGACAATTCATATCGCAAAAGGGAAAAGAGCATTTTCCTTAAAAGGCTAAGCAGCACAATACAGTATGTATATTAACTTGCAGATATGCTGTGTAGAAGGAGTTAAATTACATTTAATTTAATGTCATTTAATTTATAGTTTTTTTTATATTTTAAGTACTTACATTTATTTTATTTATTTTATGTTATTTTAGACCAAATTTACAAATCATGGTAATACAATTTCAATTGAATTAGATTTTTTTTTTAACCTTAATTTGCGTGATTGAGAGTTTAATTTGGTCTCTGTTATTGTGTAAAGTGAAACATAGACATTAAGCTAATTCAATTTTGTTTATATTTTAATTAGTTTTCACCCTACAGACTGATTTTATAGAACTTTGCAAAACAGTACAACCAAATACAGAGAGAGCAAGGACAATTGCAGGATCAGTCAAAGGCTTTCGATGATGAATCGGCTCCGTCCCCGAGAAAAAATGTTAATAACAATAAAGTGGCAAAGGAAAACGATGAAATAAATGAACTGTAACAACTGGAATAAAGAGGATACTTTGTTGGGCAGGATATTTGCTAATATGTTTGCACACATATCCTGTTCATTCTGAGGGTTAAAAATTAATTCCCAAGTTTAAGTACATACATATACAAAAAAAAAAAAAACAAAGAAAGAAAGAAAAGCAAACATTTAATATGAAAATATGTACAGAATAACCAAAGCTTTCAACTGCAGATTTTATTTTCCATATTCTATTTCTAAATGCAATCACAAAACATTTTGCTCCCTGAGAGAGAGAAGCTGTGAGGAAGGTTTAGCACAGGGAGTAATTGTGCTCTCTCGGTGCTGGGAGCCTGATAGCTGCCTTATGGATGAGGTGATGGTTGAGGGCCTACTCCAGGGCCGCTTCGCTCTGCCGCCCCCCTCCCTGGTCAGTCTGTGGTTATGTCAATAACAAACTGGGACTGAGCGATCCCTCTGCAGGCCGCCTATCTGCTGTTTATGTCCGTTTTTGCTCATGTTTCTGCTGTTTGGCTGATAGCTCCATCCACCCGGGGAGGCATGGTGTGTGGAGAGAAGTGCCTTTTCACTTTGATCACCCTCGAATGCGACGCCACTGTCCTTTATGGCTGCATTCTTTTCGGCAGGAATGGAATTTCAGCCTCTGTCTTGGTTTTACATACACAAGGCTGCAAGATAAGTGAGGAATTTCCCAAAGGTATTTATTGTCAATGAGGGAGCAGACAGAGTTTGTGCTGTCTGCCTGTCTGTCTTGTTTTAAAGCTTTTTCTCAAATTTCTTGTCAGCTGGGCAAATTGAAGCTGATCACTCCTGATAAGACCACATCCACTCTTCATTCATCACATTATCAGCCCCAAAACCATAACGAGCTGTTGGAAGAGATGGGTTTTATCGACGGTGTGTGTGGAGGCTAACCGACAGGAGACAGGAGAGAAGCTCAGATAGCAGCTGATCCCAGGTCTGCAGGACAGATCCAAGCTGCTTTTCTGATTGTTTTCTATGAGCAGCTCAGACTGACGAGTGTAACGACTTGTAGGTCAGGTAAACGGGGCCAAAACTATATTTTGTGTTGGGTGAATATTTATGCAGCATGCATTTGAATGCCAGCCTGGCCATTGCCTTTCTGTGCAGTTCCACTTGATTCTCATCTCCCTTCAGTGCTCTGTCTGGGATTTCTCCAATGGAGCTGGATTTATCAGGATGCAAATGTTATTGATTGGGTAAAATCAGATCCAATCATTTAAAACTGAAACAGAGGCCAAGTTATAAGAAATTATTTCTCAATAGCTGAGGGTACAGAGTCACTGTTAATGTCTTAGGCAAAAGTAAAACTGGTTTTATTTCACCTTGTGCACTGCTATCTTCAATGTCATATTATACCATGTGTCATTTGAAGTCATTTGAGGTCATTTTCGACGTGTTAGTATACTATGCATCCTTTGAGGTCATAATTGACGTCATAGTACACAGTGGGTCATATGAGTTCATTTTCAACATCAAAGTAGGCTAAACTATGCGTCGTTTGAGGTCGTTTTCGACATCATGACAGGGTATAAGTGTCGTTTCAGGTCATTTTTGAATCTGTATTTTATGCAGCGATTGAGGTCAATTTTGATGTCATTGGATACCACACATCTTTTGAGGTAATTTTTGAGGTTTGAGGTCATTTTCAACATCATAGTAGGCAATACTATGCATACTTTGAGGTAATTTTTGACGTCTTAGAATACTATGTGCCATTTGAGGTCATTTTCCAATTAAATTTCCTCCACACTCACTCCCTTTTTGTCCACAAATGGTCAGATTGACCCCATGTGCTCTTTTATGTGTTTCATTTTTCTTCTTTTTCAGACTGTCGTTGAGTTAGGACTGGTTAAAGATGAAATTCAAATGACCATTTAGTGTGCATCAACATGTAGCTCTTCATCCTGATAGGGCAGCTCCTCTTCCAAAGGGTCAGGTGCAACTCAACCACTCTTGTTATTGGACAGACACAACATTAACATATTGGAAAAACATTTTGTTGTTGAGCATTTTGTTGCTGAGGTATCATGTTCGGATGATAGACATCAAGAATGTATTGATCCTTTCCTCCTTGTTCCAAGTGATCAGAGAGATGGTGGAAGTTTAATGGTTGGGAGGAAGTTTTCGTGACACACTTCACCCCACTGAGCATCTTTCAGCATGCAGTCACACCAGGCCTGTTTAGTCCTTTTTATTCTAAATAATTTTTTTGCCTAGAAAGTCAGTTTAGGTTGAGGAGGTGTGAACGCAAAATCAAATTCTGGTCCGCCTAGAATCCTACGTCTCCATTCGTTTGATGTGAACTTGGATGCAGTTCGAATGACACCATTCAAAAAGCAGGAAGTGGATTATAGTGCGGGATGTTCTGGGTAAATACAACCAAAGCAAAATAGTCCAGCACTAACAGGAGAAATGGCTTGAGGTCTTTTGTGAAAGACAAAATAAAAATCCTACAACCGTTATAATTTGATGCCACACCATTTTTATGTACATTTCATGTGGTAGGAAGTTACTTTGTGTCTTCTTCAGAGGTTTTCATGTCAGTTGTGTCAGTGGTTGTTGGTGCAGCGCCACCACAGGTCAAAGACCAGTCCTGGAGGGCCATTACCCTGCAACTTTTAGATGTGCCTCTGCTGCAGCACACCTGAATAGAATAATTAGGTCATTAAGGCTCTGGAGAACTGATCTACACTAGGAGGAGGTAATTAAACCATTTCATTCCAGCGTTTTGTACCTGTGGCACATCTAAAAACTGCAGGACAGCGGCACTTGAGGACTGGAGTTTGAGACCCCTGGCGTAAATCGTTGCTCAAATGTAACAAATGGTGGTCTCCAATCAAACAGAGTCCATCAGACTACCAGGTGTGAAAACACCCATAAACACCACAGCCTACATGAATTTTGCATTGTAGGTTAAATAAGTCTTTTCATTCTTTGGGAAGGTTTAATTTTCCAGTAGACATCAGATTAACACAACCGCATCCTCATCATCATCATCCTCATCATCATCATCATCATCATCATCATCATCATCATCATCATCATCATCAGTATGAACACTTATAAAATGGACACATAAATTCCTGGACCGTGTTTTTAACCTTCAGCTTGCCATCAGGAAATGATGGGGAGGACCATCACGTAATCTCATTCTGCAGGCAAATCGTTCACTAATTCTTTCCTTACATGACATTAATCACCATTTTCTGCCATTTTCCAGACCACCAGCCCGGCCGAGCTTCAGTGGGGCTCACTGATGTCATGTTTCCGCTCCATACAGCAGTCGGGTCGTCCCAACAATGTGAACCTTCTCATGTGCTATCCCAGCCACAGACCTCCACCAGAAACAGTGTACACGAGCAGCAGATAGAGAGGGAGGAAGGAAGGATTTAAAGGCATACAAGGCCCAAGCCTGTGGAGCGCTGCTCAGTGGGGAATGTGAAGTAGGAGTCAGCCTAATCTCCAGCACCCATAAGAGACTGGCTCCTGTCTGCCTGACTGCCACTGCCATATCTGTGTTTCATTTCAGCCTGTCAGGTCCTATCTGGCTGCCCCGAAAACTGCTTCTGCCGGCTTCAGGATCCCCTGGAAGTATGCAGAGGATCTTGACTATTTATATGTGGTTATTTGCGTTAAATTGCCTTATATATATACATGTGTTGTTGCACAGTAATTTTGATTTTCCTTTTTGTAAACTTTCAAAAATAAAATCACCAGTGTTTAGGTATTACAATTTGCAAACATAACACAATACAATTAAATGTTAAAGACAAATTTGAGCACACAAACAAGGTGGAAGCAAAAAAAAAAAAAAAAAAAAAAAAAGCAGAACAACAACAAAAAAACATACAAACATTTCATAACTTAATTTCACAACACTGAAAGCTTTTGGAAATAGTTTTAACTTATTCAAAATCATTTCTAATTCAAGAGATAGAGAAGTTTAGCAAGAAACTAGAAACTAGAAACAACCAATCAGAGTCAGGAGGCGTGTCTTAGCCTTGTCAGTCACCCTCCGTGTAGAGCTGCTACTCATTTAAATACAGTTTATTTAAATCACAACAAATTCCTTGCCCCCCTTTTCCTCCACTTGCTTTCTGCTACAGCTAGCATAGCCTGTCATGAATGCTAGGGCTAGCCAGCCTTGGCATGATGGTGTATGAATAGATTTCCTATAATGGTAAGTTGTTTCTATTCTTTTAGCACATCTTGCAGAGACTACATGAGATTGATTGACAGCGCTAAGTCCCTCCTCCTGGCTCTGATTGGTTGTTTTGATCGGAGCGGTTCACTTCTTCAGATGGCAATAATAGAACAGGGAGGAAGTGGAGGCAATTATCTGTTTCACAACATACTGTCACAACATGGCGAACGTTGTGACAGTATGTTATATACTGCAGTTTTAATTGCCTTTCCTTTTCATATTTTTACCCATTTGTCATCTGAGCTGCATCTGTGGCTCTCTATTCTCTTTCGACTCCATTCTCTACTCCATCTCCAGGTGAGATTTTTGGGAAAAACCTTAGAGAACACAAGCAGCCTCTAGCTTGCCACCAGGTGTGGAAAACACAAGGAGAAAAACCTAAAGCAATAGGAAAATTGACAGAGGGCTAGAAGTTACTATACAGGTTGACATTCAGATGTAGAATGACTGGCTGCATGAGCTCCATATCATGCAACTGTTGCCACCGCTTCCCCGTCCTCCATCCAAGATCATGCAGACCATCACCTTTCAGGTTTATTTCCTACATTTACATCCAGCATCAAGAAGGTGTACTCAAAACAACTTTTAGAGCGTTAAATTAAGCTTCAGTTAAAGCCTGGGATTCCACACCGGCCTGTCCTGCGCAGTGATCCCGTCCCACGAGTTCCATCGTATCTGATAACGCTGAATGCAATTACTTGTCATTACTCAATTTAATCCTCTGCAGGTTGAGCCTTTTCTTTTGTCCAAACAATGATGAAGAGTTAAATAGGGCGTGAAACATCTTGCTTTCCCCAAAGCACCATAAAAGGCTAATTTACACAGATCATTTACCCACAGTTCAGCCTCACAGCCAGCTGTCGCTTCTGCTGCAAACAGAGGTTCCCATCATCAGAGACAAAACCAAAGGAGACACGTACAGGTACTTTCCGCACGCTTGCCTATATTCCATAACCAATTTGGTTTTTTTCTGGCATCAGTGACAATTTTTTATGTATTTTGTTGCCTGCTGGTGTCCAGAACAACTGGACCATGTTGTTCTGATTTGGAGCTTGCTTCTTTGAGAAGACAAACACCGATATGGGTCAGAGGAGACAAACCGAAGACGCACAGACGACTGATAATCCATGTTTGTGCATGTGTTAGAGTGCAGGACTATTGACGGATATCTGTGGACAATAGGATGCGATCAGTCACCTGACAACGCCGACATAATGTTTGTTTACCCATAAATGATGGAGTGAAGACAAAATATTCTGAAGACAATCGAAAACAGCAAAAAAAAAAAAAACACTTTACATCAGGAGTATCACTGTGTTTCCAAAGGGCTGAGCTTACATAACTAAAACAAATATAGACCCACAAAGTCAACCAATCTTTTTCAATATTTTTGCACTCTCCCTCTCTTACTATTAATATTACTACCCTGGTCAGTTGAAAAGTGCCTCTGTGCTCCTTTAAAATAGGTAAACTCTTTGGGAACATGATAGACAACATCGGTGACGAAATGTTTTACAGGTCACTTGTGTGTTTAGTAAGAGCAGATTCAGATAGAAAATTAGTTTGGCTAAAATAACTTTCTAAATATAAACAAAATAATATTTAAAAACTTGACATGAGTACAACCTTGACCTGAAATGTAACAGATAGCCTAATTTCAAATGAACAAGTTGTTGGTGAATGTGTAAATATTTGCTGTTTTTATAGATTGATGTGAAATATTTAGTCAGGTCTACTAGTTTTACTGCTACCCCTAGCCGCACGCCTACTAGGGTGTAGGACTAGGTGTACTCAATTCTATGTAAGTCCATGTTTACATATTTATGAAGCACATTATGCTACATTTAACCCCAAGTTACATTTTTTTACATCTAAAATGTCTTCCTTCAGGTTTCACCCTTTCAGCCTTTGCTCTATGCTGCAAAGGTTTGTTTTACACATCTTTTCCTTTTGTCACATAAAAACAACCTTTACTGTTTGAATGTTATTTGTCACTGAAGGGACAGTTTGAAACTTTGTTTAGCACTGACTGCTGTTGTTACAAAGTCAAAGTTCATTCACTTCTCGTTTACAGCTACAGAATCTCATGTCCTCTGCAAATTACTTCTTAAAATATCTTTTTGAATACATAAATTGGGTAGCACGGTTGCTTTGCAGCAAGAAGGTTGTGGGTTTGATTCCCGGCCCGGGGTCTTTCGGCATGGCATTTAAATCGTCTCCCTGTGCATGGTGGGTTCTCTCTCCTCCCACAGTCCAAAAACTTGATTGTCAGGTTGACTGGTCTCTCTAAATTCTCCTTAGGTGAGTGTGTGTGTGTGTGTGTGTATGCGTGTGTGTGCGTGTGTGCGTGTGTGTGCGTGTGTGTCAATGATTGTTTGTCCTGTCTGACTCTGTGTTGTTCTGTGATGGACTGGCAATTTTGTAAGATTTTTATTCAACAATACTAATTAATTATTTGCCATTGGTAAACCAGGTGATTACTAATGGCTGCTGCCACTAGTCTGGAGGAGCCGTATGATGGATAGAGCTTGGCTGGAGGCTAAAGCTCCAAGGTGGAGCTTTGGGAAAATAGGTGGTGCTTTGTATGAGCAGCCGTTAAAGCTGGAGTTTATAACTTATAAAAAAATTTTTCTTACATCTTTGTTAAACGATCACTATGTCCTGATAGTACATTATGAGACAGATAATCTGTGAAAAAACAACAACAAAAAAAACTAAATTCTGCTCCTATATCTTTATGCAGCAGAATTAAGTTTCCCATACGCCTCCACAAACAAACTAGAGTTTCTAGACAAATAAACGGGAGTTCATTTAAAACAGAATCAACAGGGCTGGTGTGACAACACCTTTACTTCAAGGAAGCCAAAGATACAGAAATGAAGGCAGGACCAGCTCTTTTACACAACCAAACACATTTTTATTTATTTTTTTTCAAATGGAGTGAAAAAGCACAACCACCACCTGGGTACCAAAGCTGCTTGCAGACAGGCACGGCCTCCACCAGGGATCTTATCTTAAGTAAACATGACTCTACACTTTGGACCGTCTGCTGGAGAGCTGTTGGAATGTCCAGGTGAGCTCTTCACCTGACTCACCTGACTCCATGTGTCTTACATGAAAACAACACTTCCTGTCAGAATTGGATTAGTGCTGTTGACAGCAGCTTCAGTCATTTTGCATCAGTACAGCTCATTTACACCAGTTAGATGTAAAAATTCAACCATAAAGCCAGAAAACAAAACAAATGACAAAATATGGTGCTGGGCATATTTATTGGGAGAACTGATAAAGGGTTTGCAGCAGAAGCTTTTTTTTTTCCCAGAAAAAATCGTTTGGAGTCTTAAGATTTTCAACAGTTCCCAGTAGAACCAGTTTGTTTTATGTATATTTTTTGTTTAAACATGAAAAATGTATTGGTTATGAGTATATTTGCATATTATTATAAATCTGGTATGGTTTATCAAATACTTAAGGAGATAACTCGATTTTCCAAAAGCTGAAAGAATAATAATATTGCTGTATTGCCCGAGAATTTTACTTGCTTTTGGTTCATATCTTATTGAATCCAGAACATTTTTTCATATTCCCACACTGCACTTTAATGTATTGTTATTTGTATGCATGTCTTTGTGTACTTTAGAAAATTATATATTATGTATGAATTTTGTTGCCATCTCCATCTAAATTCTTACACCATTTTTGATTTTGTTTCCCTTTTTCCCACTAAAAAAAGTCACCTTGAATTTGATTTTGAACAAAGTTTTTGATGCTTTTTCACTGGCCATCAGAAAAACCTGAGTGAATAACTCCGGTGTAGTTGAGTTATTCACAAAACGACATCTACGAGTCTGGACTATCAAAATATTTTAATTAGTAAATTAACATCAGGAAAAGCAGAAACAGCTTCAGTGTCTCAAACTTTTCTTAAAACAAAAATTGGGACATTTATAAAGAAACCATTAGTTTGTCAAAGGACTTTTCAAAAATACCTGTAAGAACTTAAACTTTGATCAAATACCTTTAAGTTCCTTTTTGGAAAAGATTTTCCTGATAACTGATTTTTTGCTTTTTTCCTAACTATTTGACAAATCAATAATAACAAAAAGGAGGAATTTCACATGATATATTTTGCTTAGGTTTTAATAGGGGATGGAAAATATCTTTATTTTCACTTCAGATTGTTAGAAGATGCAATGCTGAGAGACACCAGAGGGGGGCAGTAAGAACATATTCATCAGTTCCTGTGACGGCTCCCTGCACTGCGTCTGCAGGCGAAGAGACTGCAGTCAGAGAATCTTCTCTGGACTCATTGTTCAGATTCAGCACCAATGTAAAATTCACTCCTGCAGCTGTCCGTTTGAACGGGGTCAGCTGGAGAGTCGCTGAGGCCCAGTGATCCAGGAAAAACACTTTAGAAAGGAAGAAGAGCTTTTGGAAAACACGGAAAGCATCTGCACATGAAGCGCTGGAGTATCACCAGGCTGAACACTGAAACCGAAAAGAACTGAACACTCAAATCAGATGTAGAAAAGAATTAGAGACTAACTCTGTTATTACAATAAAAATGATAGCATGACAAAAAGTTGACACCAAATAAAATCATATCCCCGGAAAGGAACTATGAAACTGTTCATGTCTTGAAGAACAGCCACACCACTGGTAATAAAACAAATATCAATCTCTCATCCAAAAGTAAGAGAACGGAAGTTATAAATGTCTTTGAACTTGAACATGTCAAGAGAGTATGAAGCGCTTTAAAAGAGCAGCTGCACCGAACAGAAAGGGGCCGTCGAAAGTCAGGGGTTGCAGTGGCCACAGACTGACCAAAGCATCTGATCAGCGAAGACTGAAAGAACTCAGGCTGGACTGATAAATCTCCACTTTTGCTGAAGCAGCAGATGGCAGCCTCCAAATTTTGTGTTAATAGCATGAATCTATAGACTCGACCTGATTTGTGTCAACAGCACAAGCTGCTGCTGCTGCTGCTGCTGCCGGCGTAATGGTGGGCTTGAATGTTCTTTGGCACACTTTCAGCCCTTTAATACCAATCAATCATTGTTGGAAAGCCACAGTATATCTTAGTGTTTGTTGTTGCTGACCATGTACATCTCTTTACTGCCACACTTTACCATCGTCTAATGGCTGCTTCCAATAGGCTAATGCACCATCTCAGGAGGCAAAAGTTATCTCGGACTAATGTGAATGACATGGGCTCAGTGGCCCCCAGGGAGCCCCTGACTCATCACATCCAAATGTACAGGAACAAAGCAGAGGATGGGGTACAGTCAAAGTGAAGAAACAAAGTTCCAAGAGGTCTTTATTACTGCTTTGTTCCAAATGCTCCATCTTTTCACTCTTTCTTATATTTGTGTTTTACACTGTGATTCACAGTGAAACTTGTACTTGTTTGCTGCTGCGACTCAACAGAGAAATGTGTAGAATGTAGGAAGTTCTTATTGCTAGATTCAGTCACCTTATTATAGTCGTTAGCTTGATTCTCACCTGATTTTTCTCTGATTCTCCGAAACAGAACTCATTTGACCATCTGTCTGCTGTAGGTTCATTTCTGAACGGCCATGAAGTAAACCTCAAATGAATTTGTGCCTCTGCAGATTTAAATGTTAAGCCATCTCTACATCCCAACATAATTTCTCTAATGGTAGCGTTTCCCAGCGTCCCATTCAGAGTCCTGACTCGAATCTGACAGAGTATATGAGGAGGGAGCAAAAGATTAGGGCGATGGAAACCCGGCCTCTTCGACCTGAAGCCCGTCACCAAGGATACGTGATCAAAACACCAGCAGAAACTTGCTATTTTATTTTTATTTATTTATATATATTTTTTAAAAAAACATATGCTCTTTTACATTGTTATATTTTCTTTGAAGAGAAACCATTGTTTGATAAAAACAAAACAAAAAAACAACAACAAAATTTTCAATCCAAGTCTATAAATCATTTTTAGTTTATCTCTATCCACTTCACATCGAGATGCTTCAGAAAAATTTACTTGGTTCCATTTTCAGTAGGCTAAAAAAACCCGAAATTATAAATTAGGGAATAAAATGAAGGTAAAAGTCTTCTTTAAGTCCCTCTACGGATAAACTTACTTTCAAAATCTAGAGCCTGCACAGTGTCTCTCTTAGTTCAGATAGTTTCATTTGGGGTGTAATTGACGGTCCACAGTACGCTGAAGTCTGGTGGCACGAGTTTGAAACTCCTCATCAAAGAAACGACAGAAAAAAAGAGGAGATTCATAAGACCGCTATTCTCTTTATGAAAACAGAAAAAGGGAACTTGTTAAATTCTTCTGTGGCTCTGGAACCACCTTAGAATTAGACGACCATGAAAACAGCAGCATGTCATGAACAAGTCAATCCTGGACTGGTATATTCTGAGACCATCTTTTAAATGGGCAGTTTTAAGTAAAATCAACTTTTTTGAACTTTACATCATTTTATAATGTTGTTCCAATGTCAAAACATACTTGGAGACTTGCCTTGATTCTTTCATGCATGTTTTAGAAGTCCTATGATCTCCCATGGCAACCATTCAGCTGTGCAAAGCGACTGGGGGGACTGAGCGCCGCCTTGCAGTTTCCAAACTTCTGCCTCACAAAACACTGAGACTAACCCACTCAGCTCCTACAGACTAGTCAGAAGAAATTAGTAAACATCATCTGGAAAAGAGCACCAGTTGAGCTCATTATATGAGCCACTTCTCAGTGCTTCGCTGGTACAAATGTTGTTGAAGCGTTAATAGAGGAGAGATGTGATGACTTCCTGAAGGTGGAGCTTCAGCAACAGCAGGAGTTTCTTAAAGAGACAGAGGCCCAACTTCAGGGCGCTAAATTTAAGACATATTTAATATAATAATTAAATATGACTTTTATAACAACTGAAGGTAACATAATTACTGTGCTATAAAATGGCACTGTGTCCCTGGAAAATAAAACTAAAAAACTGGGATTTTCTACAGCTTTGCTTGCTAAAATTAATACTTGGGACATTGTTTCTGCCCTAAATGAGAAAAATCTTTTCTAGGCTCTCTCTTGTCAATTCAGACCTTGAATTGTCTCTTAAGGTGGATGTGTCATCATACCGCTACTGTCCTGTATTTTCCTCTGAGTGAAAGTCCGTACAACCCAAGAAAATCCCAATGACCAGATGTTTGTGATCCGTTACACCAGCGCTCAGGGTGCTCGGGTAAGTCTCGCACTTGTAAAACCGTCCTGCATGATTTGTCACTGCTTTATGAGCTCCAGCATGTGCAGTGAAACGCCACACCTCCCAGCTCTGTAGTATTTTTATAATGCATAATGCTCCCTCCTCATTGGGCATGGACACCAAGGCCGCTGTCTGCCAATATCCCATTAACTGTGACCTCTGTGGGACAATGACAGATGATCAGTTATGCCTGAGCGGAGTCTTGACTATTAGTTATGCCTGAAGAGGTCAAATGAATTGGCGTCGTCTTGAAGCTGTTCTGCAGAGTGTCTGCAGATTTTTACACTGTGGTCATTTTTAAGTCACAGTGCATTTTTTATATTTTCCTTTTCCCACCAAGGTGTCTCTTGTATCTCTCACTCCAGGAAAGAGGTCGGTCATCAGGGACTTGGGTAATAGCTCCCAGTGTGTTCTCTAATGTGAGAGAGAACAGGAGGCATGCTGACCATAATCATATTAGGCAGCACTTGACTAAATAAAGCAAAAGGCCCTTCTCATCAAATCCACACAGCCTCTAAATGGACCTCTCAGGCTCTGTGGCATCGTACTCCTTTGTGTGTGTGTGTTTGTGTGTGTGTGTTTGATAGATATAGATAATCAAAGAAAATGCGTAGATGAAAATTTATTGTGCCAAGCAGACGCATTATTTTGTGCAATCACTTCTTTACATTGGCCACCCAAGCCTTTTACACAAGTCAGAATTGTATGCACAGGCATGTAATGTGGCACACACACTGACAAACTCGCCGTCCATTAATAAATGCTTCATCAAGTTTGGAGCAGCATGTCCTTGCAGCCCTGGGCTGTTCAGGTTTGCTGTCCAAAGCTGTTTTGGACTACAGGGAGTTTGTGTCGGAGGAAAGCGTGAGCTCGTTATAAAGAGAGATAGACAGGATGTTTGCATGCACGCAGTCCTAAACATCCCCATGCTGTTTATTAGAATGTGGCTCTAGGGGTCCTGCTCAGCTCAAAGCGACTATTCCTGGGCAGCAACTCGGTATCAGCAAGACCTTTACTGGGAAGGCAGCAGATTAAGACAGAGGAAGATTTGCGTCAAACGTATTTTGTAATTTGCAAAATTATTGTAAATAGAGCAAAGTTTCTAAAGTAATCTTATGGAAAACAAATACACTTGCTTTTTCTAGCAAAGCACAAAAGAATATTAAAGAGTAAAAGGATGAATAATGAACTTTAATATTATGGTGGATCTCAGAGAGCTAAACTGCAGACAATGACTGAAGTGTGGCATTAGATAGACTTATTTAAAAAAAACAACAAAAAAACACAGCCTTGACTTATGTAAAAACAGATATGAACTGAGTTAAAGAGAGCAGAAAACAATGAAGAGCCAGAAACCTAAATAGCCAGAATAACTTAGAAGGCAGAGTTTCAGATAGAACTAATAATGTAATAACTATGAACCATAAAAAAAATAACCCATAACAAAACCACAAATCAAAACGTCCAAGAATAAATGACTTTTAACTTTTTGACAAAATCCAAAAGAGAGAAGGATCTAACAGGGAAGAACTGAAGAATCACACATTATGTTTATGTGGAAACGGACTTGACCAAACACTCAGTGTGTGTGGTGATGAACTGCTGTGACCACCAGGCCTTATGAAGCACTACAACCACTGTGGTGGAAAAGTCCGATTGGAGGATCAGTGGATAATGGAGCTACTCACCGTTTCTCTAAAGCCAGGCCTGTGACTAAACCTTTCAAAATGAAAGAACCATCAGAGAACTTTTGGCAGATGGTTTGAGTGTTGCAGTGGTTTACTGCTTTAGTCATTCACGTGTGGTTTTATTTGCATTCCTTATTTAATTAATGGAAACGCCTCAACCGTGAAATTGTGTTTTTTCAACACTAGCAGGATATTGGGAAACGTTTTATGCAGATTTGTCATTTAAACGCAGTTATTCTACACATGCTTAACGCAGATGAATGTTGAAACCAGTCTCAGTTGGTTCCGCAGTCTCATCTGCACGATCTGAAACCGTACGGGACCTGTACCGTCAGTGGATCATGTGTGATATGAAAAGGCACAGAGATTTGCTGGTCAGTTAGCTGGCCATGCAGTCAGCACACACAGGCACGCTGCTTGCAGTTTGCCAGCTGCTACCTCAGTAAGAGTGATGGGTTCTATTGCTTTAGCCTCCACATCGGAACCGGGTCTATTTTTGCCACTGGAAGAATTTCAAATTTGTTTCCAATCTGTCTTTGCTGTAAGCAAGGGAAAACAGTGAATTGGCCTCCTGTCAGTTTGCTAACCCGCAGTACACAACAGATAGGAGAATCCGAAGTGCTGAATTTCATTATGCACCGTATGTCATGTTTTAAGTTAGAAAAAAAAGACCTGAATGCAGAGCAGAACTGTGGTGAAACGGAATATTTTAGTAAAGTAAAATAACTTGCAAAACAAATGCAGAGAGCGGGTCTCGGAACATGGGAAGAAAACAGACTGGATGGCAAACTGAGCAACAGAGAAACAGTAGAAACAAGTTACACACAATGAAAATCCTGGAGCTTTAGCTTAGTTCATACAAGATAATCATGCCACATTCGGACCCAATTTCCCCCTTTTAACAACTTTAGGATGCTCCGACTGTTGTGATGTCTCTAAAGTAAAACCTCAGAGTTATTCCTGCTGTGTGAGCTGTGATCTGGTCTGCTCAAAAGTCTTGGTTGTGCCCTGGGCTGTTCAGACCTATCTGAAGTTGGTGCCTTCTCCTCACCTGCAAGTAGAAAATATTGAAGTTAATTTCATACGTTCCAGTAAGTTACAACCACTGCAGCAGTAAGAACATTTACATAAATTTATAAAGTGTTTTATATGGAAAAAATACAGAGAACTAGAGAACAGTCACAAAAGAGGGAGAAAAAGACACCCAACAATAGAAAAGTTCTTTGTAAACACAGCAGATGCACAATCAACTTGACTGCAGAAAGAGCTGGCTGGCCTTTAGATTGTCACTGGTTACCGTGGCTACGTGCATTTATCTTGCTGTTTTAACATTAGTCAGCATGTCGTCAGCGTATTATTTTATCACAGGGTGATAACATAAGTCGACCCAAATGTATTACTTCAGTGGCCGGGCATTGCTTACTTGGAATATTAAAGCAGTTTTGCCCACAGTAAGATCGGCTGTCAATGAGATAAACAGAGTCCCTCTAAGTAAGATAAACATTGCCCAGATGAGCAATGGTGCTAGAATGGAGTTTTTCTAAAACTGTAAATGAAAAAAAGAAAGAAAGAAAAAGGAACAGAATTCATATTTAGCATGCAAAGGACAAACAAAGTACAATTATTTCTTCTTGTTTTGGACATAATTAATGGGAAAATAGCCATGTAGCTGCAGCCGTCAAGGCAGGTGATAAAATAAGCCTTCTGAAATTAAAAGTGCAGCACAGGTGGTGCAAAATACAGAGACGCTGTTCTGAAAAAAAAAACTTCTGACATTTGCAGACGCCTCAATGCTGCATCTGGGAGTTACTGGTGATTTCAGATTTCAAATGTATTCGTATTCATTCGTATCCCTATCAACTTTGCTATCCAAAGAGCATATCAACCAACATCTATTTATTCATTACAACAATTCTACAGCAACATACCGACGTATGACAGTAGCTTAGCTAAACGTGCAGTCAATAATGGGCCACAGAGCAGCAAACTGAATGGAAAACTCACTTTGAGAAACATGCACAGATAAAACGTTAGTCACAAACAGCTGTGTGTTCTCACTAAAAAGTCCTGAACTCATTGATTTGTTCAGGTAGTTACACTGACTTCTAACCTTTTAACAGATAATTATACTGCTTTGGAGTTGCAGCGGTTTAGGTTTAAAACAGAGTACATATATACAGTGGTTCAATGGAGCCCAGCATGCTCAGTAAAGCTTTTTGTTGTTTTTTTCAAAGTTAAATGTTTTGAAGTAGAAATGTTTGCTTAAGTAATTGCTTTTCTTACTTTTTTTTTTTACTGTGAGTGGCTTGTAACACTGAAAAATTAAGTTGTTGTTGAATAATAGTTAAAGTCAAATAGGTTTTGTCTTTTAAAACTAGATGTCGGGCTCTTTTAGCTATTTTCTGGTAAATTGTAATTCAACTGGACGAAATTTACACTCACGACAAATTTGGTTCAACACAGAATCTAGACTAGTTGTCTTCATCATGGCTGCAGAAAAACTCCAGCTTTATATCTTAAGAACACTGCAAAAAGTTGCTAAATTGTTTGGGAAAAAAACCTGCAAAAGCAGCTGATGATGAGAACCAGGGTCAAATGGATCATTGCAATTAACAGGATTAAAAAACAACAACTACAACTATATCGTCAATCACAACCGCCAAAAATATTGTAGTAGCGGTGTTAGAGAGCAACAGTGCACATTTTGAGATTGATTCGATACCAATTCTGATACCGATACTTTTTATTATTTAAGTTTGATATATCGTTAAACCACTGCCCTTCAGGTGATTTTTTGTGTGTGTTTTTTATTATTATTATTTTTGCTAAAACCTAATGTAGGTGGATTTGTGGCTTTTCTTCAAAAAACATAAATCTATCAAATCGTGCATGTTTTAACTGTCTGTGTATGAAGTTGCTATGTTCTGTTACTGCATAAAAAGGACAGAAGGGGGAGCTCTGAATATGCATGTGACAAAATATGCTGTATGTGGAGAAGAAGAGGAGAACACGAGAGAGTAGAGAGAGAACTGAAGCTGGTCTACATCTGATGCTGCTTGTTTTCCCATTATTTCAATATAGCAACACCACAACAGAAGTAAAGAACAAACACCA
Source organism: Gambusia affinis (assembly GCF_019740435.1). Taxonomy (NCBI): domain Eukaryota; kingdom Metazoa; phylum Chordata; class Actinopteri; order Cyprinodontiformes; family Poeciliidae; genus Gambusia; species Gambusia affinis. The sequence goes on along the minus strand of NC_057868.1, from coordinate 43,976,889 downwards.
GGATCACGTGTAAACATTAGTAACTATATGCGAATTAGTGTGCACAACTGATTTCAGAACCAATTTCATCACAATGCACAGCAGAACAAAGTTGAATCGTAAAACATCAGACGCTACAAGATTTACAGCAGCATCAGCAGCTTTCTGTTATGTCCCAGAAGGGCTGCAGTGTCTCTACACCAATTGTTCAGAGTAAAGACTGCTGAAAATCTGGGGGGTGAAGGGCTCAGATTTATGACAGCCTCATTAATGATATGTGGAAAATATTGTGTTCAGAACAATTTAATTCAAAAGGTATTTAGAGTAAAGACATACAACAACTTACAAAACAACTTTAAAATTACATGTAAGATGTATGTTTTTTTTTTAGTCACAAATGAGCTAGTTTAGCACTCTCAAGTTAACAATTTACAAGCACTTTCTAAATGTCAAAGCCTTTTGTGGCATTTAAAGAATCACTTCTGGGATTTGTCAATGGTTGATTTGTGCATAGAGAGTTAACATTTTGCTGCAAAATGTGTAATATATGCACAGGAGAGAAACTCCTTCTTGGAATCATTTTAATATTCTAAAAACATGGAAATAATTGCAGGAAAACAATATTAAATTAGAATCCAAATCTGCCTCTAAACTGTCTTTTAATTTGTTTTTAATATCTTGACAAAGATGTGTTGTAAATAAAAAAAATATATATATGGTTTTACCTGCTCCTTACACTGTTGTAATAAATATTATCATTGCTCTTGAGTTTTACTTTTTGCTTTTTTCTTCCAAGCAGGTCAGTTCAGATGACTGGCAACACACTGACATGGCAACCTAAAGAGAAATGGAGCCCTTTTTGGAACTGACTAACTTGAAAACCAGCATTACCGGCTTCCTTGTTATAGAGGTAGACAGTGTTTGATAAGAGGTGTAAAACGAAGCTTGTCTTTCCCATCGGTAATAGATAGTGTAGACCAGATCAGTCTGCCATCATAAGGAAACTGAAGTCAACAGAAATCAGTAGGAGACCCTCATTTTGGTTGAGAGAAATCTTGTTTGACTCCACAGCTGTTTAGTTTTCTCCTTCTGCATATGAGCCTACAGTATGTAATGCACAGGGTCAAAGCAAAGAGCAAGAGATAAATCTCATATTAATTCAGTTTTAAATGTGGGAACTTTAATCATGTGTCCCTCTGCAACATACAATCTTTTTTAAACAACTTGCTAATTGCACAACTAAACTAAACAATGAAACTATTCTTCTTTCACATAAGTGTCTCTTCTACCTTTTGCTAGTTCTGATCACAACTTCATACATCTCTCTCTGACCTACCCTCCTGTTGGTAAAATACTGCTTGTCAACACCAATAAATGCTGACTAGGATGTTTGTTGTAAGTCCTCTCGAGATAACAGAGGAGTCACACACTACATATCGTCCTAAGTTGACCAAAAAACAAGTCTGGTGATTCTTCATTAATAAACTGTGGGTAGCCCATGATCTCAAAACCCCATTAAATTCAAAAAGATACATTTAAATAGAGCAAAAGAGAGAAAAAAAACCAATTAAAGAATGGACTCAGGTAAACTTTGAGAGTGAAACAGGTCTCCAAGCTCAGAAGCATCCAGATCCATTAACGTCATCCGAACCACCACGTTCATATTTTCCTCCCTGATGTTAAGCAGCAGGAGAATATTTGCCATTAACAGCCTCTATATCCCCAGTTTTCATTTTCTGCATCTTCATAGTCCAAGCCTTCAACCACAGAATAATTGGGGCCTGCCCATAGCAATGCATAAGGAGAGCAGTGACTGACTTGCGAAGCAAGTCAGTCACTGCCTCCATGCATTGCATGGCAGGCACCTATTGTTCTACACCCAATAGAATGTTTCTTTATTCTTAACTTATTCATCCGCCTACCGGAATGCGGCTCGCACCGCTGCGAGCCCACCCACAAAAGTGGTATCAAACGCGTGCTCGTGCCGGGAGGGGTGCTATTACTTTTGGTGGGATTGGGAGTTACCATGGCGACTTAAAAAGCAAAAAACGACCCCAAAATCACTAACGAGCTCACCAGGCGCAAGTCTCGTCGTCAAGGGGACGAGGCAACCAGTAAATCCTGAAAATACCCTATTTTTGAGGATTTTCTGTGTCGTCATAACTTTATGTAGAAACGCCATTCAAACTTCATTTTGTAGATACGTCCGTGATCTCTTTTAAAGTGAAGACAGCACGTCAATATGTATTATGGTTTGTCCACAACTTCTTTCTACCCAAAGTTTTTGATTTTTGGAAAAATCAGAGTGTGAAGGCTGCTCCTCTAGAGTGAGAGTCAGAGCGACATTTTGACCCCAAATCATTTTTTAACTCGCCTCACGCCACAAATATTGCATGATTGGTATCAAACTTGGTCATGACATTGATACGCGTGCCTGCTCCGGTCAAATGTTTTCAAAAATTATCTAGCGCTTACAGTTTTCTCTCCAGGTGCTTCAGAGCAAAGTCATGCGCCAGGGTAGCAGAAAGATCTCACTGATTCACTTCCATGTATTTCTGATAAATTTCAGACCTTGGCACACACTTTTTTTATCTCATCGCTGTTAATACTGTGAGTGAGGTAGAGATATGAATGGCGGGACTATGTGAGACGACAAATAGCCCTCTCATATGCTTCAAACGGTTTTCGAATATGTATTACGGTTCCTAACGGGAAACAGTTTTTGCAATGCTTTTTTAGTCAAACTGGCTGGCTCAAACAGAGAATTGTCTCCCTGGATGTCTCACTCACAGCTGGCAGAGAGGATTATTTACCATGGCAACGGAACCCAGAGCAGGGAGAGCTGCTGAGGACTACAAATACGCATCACTGTAGTTCTAACTAGTAGTTCAGTTAAAACAGAGGACTGAGCTGGCCTTTAGAACAACTTGCTGCTATAGGCTGTATATAACTCATTTAACCCTGTCACTGTTACACATGGGATGAGTTTGGCCCTTCAAAATGAAGCTTACTGAAAATTTCAAAATAAAAGCCCTTGAAAATTTTTACATCAGGTCATTGCTTTTTTGAGCGTTATATGACTGATTTAATCCAATGACTGTTACACATGGGATGACTTTGACCCTTTCAAATGAAGCTTAACAAAAATTTCAAAATAAAAGCTTTGGCAATTTTTACATCATGTAATTGCTCTTTTTGGCTTTATGTAACTGGTTTATCCAAAGCACTCTTACACATTGGATTAGTGTGGGCATTTAATATGAAGCTTACTGCAAATTTCAAAATAAAAGCCTCAATATGCCCCTCTGGACAGTGCACCGCCGGAGGCGGTGCAATGATATCATTCTGCATTATCTGTTTATCCGAGGTTAGGGAACTGCCTTGCGCAGCAAGGCAGTTCATTAGCATTAGCCTTTTAGCTTAAATAAGCTATTTTCTATTTTTCAGACTTATTAGCCATGTTTAGTATACTTAATGGAGTAAGTAAATGACAGTAAACATTCTAATGATACCCCACATGCTACTGAAAGTATTTATGCTTACATTAGCATATTTGCTCATTTTAGCTAATGCACTTGCTTTATCATACTGAATGTTGCATGTCCAGCTTACTTAACATTCTTGTGATTCTCCACATGCTATTGATTACATTGCAGTTTATTTAGCATTGATGCTAATTGTTAGCATCAGAATGCTGGGTCCAAACCGACGGGCACACTTTGGCAGGCCCCAGTTAAATTTCTTCAGGAATTTTCTAGTTCTTAACTTATTCATCCGCCTACCGGAATGCGGCTCGTACCGCTGCGAGCCCACCCACAAAAGTGGTATCAAAACGTGCGGCTCGTGCCGGGGTGGGGTGCTATTACTTTTGGTGGGATTTGGTGTTACCATGGCGACGTAAAAAGCAAAAAACGACCCCAAAATCACTAACGAGCTCACCAGGTGCAAGTCTCGTCAAGGGGATGAGGCAACCAGTAAATCCTGAAAATACCCTATTTTTGAGGATTTTCTGTGTCGCATAACTTTATGTAGAAACGCCATTCAAACTTCATTTTGTAGATACGTCTGATCTCTTTTAAAGTGAAGACAGCACGTCAATATGTATTATGGTTTGTCCACAACTTCTTTCTAAGCGACCCAAAGTTTTTGATTTTGGAATAATCAGAGTGTGAAGGCCGCTCCGCTAGAGTGAGAGTCAGAGCAACATTTTGACCCCACATCATTTTTTAACTCGCCCTCACGCTCACAAATATTGCATGATTAGTATCAAACTTGGTCATGACATTGATACGCGTGCCTGCTCGGTCAAATGTTTTCAAAAATTATCTAGCGCTTACAGTTTTCTCTCCAGGTGCTTCAGAGCAAAGTCATGCGCCAGGGTAGCAGACAGATCTCACTGATTCACTTCCATGTATTTCTGAAAAATTTCAGACCTTGGCACACACTTTTTTATCTCATCGCTGTTAATACTGTGAGTGAGGTAGAGATATGAATGGCGGACTATGTGAGACGACAAATAGCCCTCTCATATGCTTCAAACGGTTTTCGAATATGTATTACGGTTCTTAACGGGAAACAGTTTTTGCAATGCTTTTTTAGTCAAACTGGCTGGCTCAAACAGAGAATTGTCTCCCTGGATGTCTCACTCACAGCTGGCAGAGAGGATTATTTACCATGGCAACGGAACCCAGAGCAGGGAGAGCTGCTGAGGACTACAACACATCACTGTAGTTCTAACTAGTAGTTCAGTTAAAACAGAGGAGGACTGAGCTGGCCTTTAGAACAACTTGCTGCTATGGGCTGTATATAACTCATTTAACCCTGTCACTGTTACACATGGGATGAGTCTAGCCCTTTGAAATGAAGCTTACTGAAAATTTCAAAATAAAAGCCCTTGAAAATTTTTACATCAGGTCATTGCTTTTTTGAGCGTTATATGACTGATTTAATCCAATGACTGTTACACATGGGATGACTTTGACCCTTTCAAATGAAGCTTAACAAAAATTTCAAAATAAAAGCCTTGGGAATTTTTACATCATGTAATTGCTCTTTTTGGCTTTATGTGACTGGTTTATCCAAAGCACTCTTACACATTGGATTAGTGTGGGCATTTAATATGAAGCTTACTGCAAATTTCAAAATAAAAGCCTCAATATGCCCCTCTGGACAGTGCACCGCCGCAGGCGGTGCAGTGATATCATTCTGCATTATCTGTTTATCCCAGGTTAGGGAACTGCCTTGCGCAGCAAGGCAGTTCCCTAGCATTAGCAAGTTCATTAGCATTAGCAAATGTCAGGCCCCAGTTAAATTTCTTCAGGAATTTTCTAGTTTGTCATTGTCATCCTTGTCCCGTGTCATACCCCATTATCAAAACCCGCATCACAGTTCCCTGCATTGTCACCAGAAGTATCAGCAGGACCATCATCCTCTCCTCTACCACCATCAGGGGCATCAGCTTCAGAAGCATGGTCCTCTCCTGCCTCTTTATATTCTCCAGAAGTTCTTGTGCGCAACGTTGTTTGTCCCATGAGTCGACCAATAACTTCCCTGATTCAATCAGAAATGGTATTTAAACAGTCCTCCTCATCATGCTGTTCAAGACAAGACAACGCCTAACAACCGATCAGTATCAACATTATGAGGCTTTAAACAGGATGTTCTCAGAAAGAAGTGGCTGCTGAGCTTAGCGTGTCACAAAGTGTCATCAGCATCACCGATGAATCGTTCATTGTGAACACTGCTCTGCATATCTGGATAATGAATGGCACTCAACTACTGGCGTATTCAAGGGACCTTGGAGGCATCCAATAGTCAAGTGAGATTATTCAAAGCCATTTACATCAGCATGGTCTACAAGGCTGAATGACCTACAAGGGTACCTGACCACACCACCATGCAAAGGGGTGATGGGTCATTTACCCTGGACAAGAGTCAAGTGGTTCTGTGCTGAGCAGAAATGATGCAAGCCTATATTGTTGGGCAGGCATCTCCTTAATGAAGACGTTAAGGAAAGGGCCATGCATCAGCGTTGTTATCACCAAATGAACCTTTGGTGACAACAAAGGTTCATCAGATGTGTTCAGGTTTAGTGGTTTTGTACATTTTGGACTTAGATATTACATTCCCTATTGCACACAGGTGCACCTTCTGTCTACATGTTGGTTATTCACAACTGCTAAGCTTGACAGTGTTGAACCTCGCTTCCCTTTCCCTAAATCAGTGGCGATCAAGGACAGAATGTCAAGGAATAGTCTTGGAGAGTATGATGTTTCATTTGACCTTCAGGATCTTTGCCTTTTTTAGGTAATGTGGAGTTAGGTTCTTCAATCCACTGACTTCTGTGTTCACCAAACCCCTTTAGAGTTCCTCTAAGCCAGGGGTGTCAAGCTCCAGTCCTCAAGGTCCGCTGTCCTGCAGTTTTTACATGTGCCACAGGTACAAAACACTGGAATGAAATGGCATAATTCTCCAGAGCCTTGCTAATGGCCTAATTACTCTGTTCAGGTGTGCTGCAGCAGAGGCACATTTAAAAGTTGCAGGACACCGGCCCTTGAGGACTGGAGTTTGACACCCCTGCTCTAAGCCAAGGATCCTCAAATCCAGGCCTTGGATGTGACTGCTTCACCACAGAGACATTAGCAGCACTGAAATGAGGAGGTAATTCAGGTATGTGATTGAAGTGTGTTAAACCATTTTTTTGTTAACGTTGCAGGACACCTGCAGGTCCCTGAGGCCAGGATTTGAGGACCCCTGCTCTAAGCCTTCCCATCGTTTTAGCAAGTTTGAAGTAGATCCGTTAGTAACGTGCACCAAAGAGAGGCTTTTGTGGATGTTGAAAGGGTTGGTCAGAAACCTACTTTACAATTCTCTTTAGAAATTTCGTAGGCACCTCTAGGTGGGAGGAGGCTCTGGGACAAACATGCAACCGAGCGGCGGGGCAGTATGTCCATTGTGGCTTGAGAACCCAATGGGATAAACAACAGGGAGTGTTTAGGACACAGTGTTATAATGTAATTGTTTGTGCCTCTGTATGTGAATCATAGTGGCACCATATGTTACAGTATACACACTGCCTGATTTGCTAATTTAACTATTAGTTGAATAAATGGAGAGTGCTGTTTGGATTGCCATCTCAGTGGTCCATGAAATGACTTGCTGTGTGTGTGCACATGCGTTTGTGTGAATCCTTGTAGATTCCGCCTGCTTGCGTGGGCCCCCCCACTCCACCTCTGTGTGTGTGGGTGTGTGTGTGTGTGTGCGTGTGTGTGCCAGAGCTAAGGAATGTACGCCACAGCAGAGTGACAGTGCGCCCTGTAAGCACATTTTGAACAGGCTAATTAAAGCTCCTCCGGAATAAGGCCAGGCTTATTAACATCTCAACATGGCCACTAAAGCCTGCTCATAACCCAACAAGGATCAATGCTATTCATTAGGGCTGAACCCAATACTGCTTTTCTGCCAAGACATCACAGTCACTCAGATGAAGAGCATAAGGGAAACGCGGAGCTGGTAAAAAAGATATGCAGAAGGGGAGGCGTGTCCATCATGAAAAAGCAGAAAAGTGGAGAATGATAGGCATTTTCACTGGTTTGCAACCTGTCATGACAGTATATGTGCTCATGCCACATATGAGTTTATGACAGAAATGCTATATTTCATTGAGTTAGTGGGTAGACTTAGGTAGATATAGTTTTTTCCCCCTCTCTTCAGTCGTCCTCTAGCTCGTCAGGGGTGTCCAAAGTGAGTCCTCAATGGCCGGTATCCTGCATGTTTTAGTTCTCTTCCTGGTTCAACAAGCTGAGTTAAATGATGGCTCGTTAGCAGTTCTCTGCAGAACACTAACCTAATGAGGAGATGGTAACTACCAGGGTGTTGAACCAGGGAGAGAACTAAAGCATGCAGGTTTCCAGTCCTTTGGACACCAACCCTGTAGCTGGTGACTGGATCAGGTGATCATCCTTACAGCTAATATTGTTCTGTACGTCTTAGTTTACTTAGCACAAGTTTTCTCTTCCACAATCAAGACGTTTATTCTTATTCTATCAAGACATTTGGTTTTCTGTTGTTATTTTTGTTTTTCAGAACTTTCTTTTCTAGTACAGAGAGGTTATTTTAGGCCTGGGTGAAGATCTGCACTTTGGAAAGCATTTGAAAAGACAGGCTGTCACCAACAACATATGGCCGAGAGACGCATATGTGGCAGAAATGCATAGTTTTGCAAAGATCTGCATGACTGCGGACAGGCCTTAGAAACACACCACAGAACTGCTTTATGTGCCTTTGCATTACGATGTGGTGATGCAGACAGCTGAACAGAAGATCGTGTCACATTCGAATCCCCTGTACATGGAGACGAAGGTTTGAATTGTCCACCATGTTCTCATGTCAATATGTTTGCATTTTCAGTTCTTTGATTCACCGTCTCCCTGTCTTGGCTGCGTCCCATTCCTCTCCTCGCCCACTAGACATTTTATCCCAGCTTCCACTCTCACCGGGCTTCCTTCCCTTCCATCCCGTCCTCCGTCCCCGGTCTTTCAGCCTTCTTAGGTCAGCCTTTGAGGCTGCTTCAAAGCATCGGCTGCTGCAGTGCTTTCCTTTGGCTCGCCGACCTGCTGACACTCCCAAAGATCAGAGGTAATACCGGGCCGCTCTTGCCTCCCCCCTCTCCCTCGGCAGAAAAGAAAGCTTCCTTTACTCTACCCCATCAATTAATAACGCTGTCCCATGGGAGCCATAGCTTGTGTACATAAGCAGCACACATAACACCATGAACAGGGCCTAGTTTTTTTTCCCTCCTTTCCTCTCTCACTCCTAAACATAAAATTAGTAATTCATTTGTAGGGAGAGCAGATTTACCGATGTGCAGACAGGAACATATTTCCTTGGCTCCCCGGAGGGCGTCGTTGCTGACTCGTGTCATATTTACTGTGTAATTGATTTTTAAACATACTCGTCTCTCCATTCCTGGACTAATATTTTTTTTTTATTCTTTCCTCCATTGCAAACAGCAGTTGATCCTCCCAGCATCACTGTGTACCTCTCTCTTCACAGTCAGACACACGTTATGGCTTCTGCATTTCAGTCTCCTCTGTTACATATTGGCTTTGGACAGGAACGTCTCAGTACAAATATGGAAAGAAAAGAGACAGACACAGTGACAGAGAGGTGTAGATGCATCTTGAAATGTACAGGTTTTTTTTTTTTGACGTGAAGTATGGTAAGAAAACTGAGAAAGAGCCGATCCCAGTACTTCTCAAATTGTGGGCGCGTTAATATGTATGAATAATGGCAGATCTTATGATCTTAGTTTTCCCTTTGATTTACCTGAATTCTCATCTAATTTTCACAAACCAGATATTGTGTACCATCTCATGTTGTGAGCTTGATGCATCATTACGGAGAGAAAACCTGAACTAACAGAAGAATCTAATATCAGGAAAAATGTCAAATCTGACACTGAAATCAGTAAGCGAATAGCTCTAAGAATCATTCCAACGGCACCAGAATTAGTTTTACACAAACTTTGAGTTTTTTTTTTTTTCCGTCAACGACCACATGAGTCAGCTGAACATTGCCAGCGAACCTGGATGCGGTTAAATTGAGTGGGACAGAGAATGGATGAAGAGGACAACAGTGAGAAGAAGACCAGAGAGCAAAGCCTTCCTTCCTTAGGGAAGGTGCAGGGCTCTTCAAATCAATCCATGGATGCATTGTAAAATCAATGGCCTGTATAATTAGGGCAATCCAAGGGTAAAAAAAAGAGAGAAAAAAAAAAAAAAGCCTGCTCTGCATTTAGCCTCCGTCTGCACTAAGTCTTAGCTTTTTTCTGTAATGACGCCTTCATTGCAAACAGCTTTAGGTCACAATTACATTATTTCAAATTGGTTGGAATAATTGAAAAACCTCGAAGTCCGCGCTGAATGACTTGTCACAGAGTGCAATAGCCTTAAAGGTAACACTGTTCAATGATTAACTTTAGCCAAGCTCCTACTTTTAAACAGGCTGATGGTATTTTGTAATAGGTTTTAACTTCCACAGATGAGCCATAATCAATACATATCAAAGCTGTTCATCTCAGCTGCACCACTAAGTGAGAACGACATCCACTAGATGTCCCACAGCTACAGTGGATCGTCTTACACACACACACACACACGCACACAACTATTTGGATTGGTTCTCTTTTGTGTGTGTATAAAGATATGAGAATCTTTTACTAAGTCTGACAAAACTGACTTCACAGAGTCAGTTTTGGTAAGAAAGAGTTGGGGAAATGATGTTTGCTCTTTATGATTGATGGAGGAGATGGTTGCAACTTCCTCCCTTTCTCTTTGGTCCTGTTCTGGATCTATGAAGCGTCCTTTTCCCGATCTCATCTTAGACCAAACAACAGGAGAGTGTAGGTGGAGCAGTTGAAAAAGCAGCTAGAAAGCTGAGGCAGAAGAGGAGGTAGCTACTTTCCTTTTGAAGCAGGAGAGAAGACCCAATACCGTCAAGACGCTGCAGGGAAAGTCGTAGAACTGGAAATTTGTTCTGGTTGCTGAGAAGACCAGAACAAATGAGGCTGAGATCTGCTTAGCTGAGCCAGTTCTGTAGCCGTGCAAAATGAAGGCAGCTTTGATCAAAATGGAGCAAGACGTGGAGGACCAGAGATTGCTCTGAGCCCAGAAAAAAAATCCAGTCTTCTGACAAACAGCAGAAAACTGTCAGAAATCCAGAAGCTGATCTGGACGTTCTGCATAAGGAAAGGCAGCAGTGGCAAACAGAGAGGTCCTGCCTTCTGGAGAGGATTGAAGCAACAAAAGAGGCTCTCAAAGAAATGAAGGAGGAGATGGATAAATGATAAGAGAAGCCAAAAATGTTACATTTTGATAGTCTTTAAAAGATTTTAAAGAATCTCCTCTTAGGCTGAAAACTGACCTTTGCTAAACCTCGTGAAACTCTCCTCCAGAAAAGCTATTAAACTTGAAACTGCAGTATGTAACTTTGATAAAATAACAGTTTTTTTCACACATTTGTTAAAAATGTCATGTCATGACAGCAGGAAACAGATAATCTGTTAACAGATGGATCTCCTCTCCCTCCTCCCTCAGCTACCAGTGCTGTCTGAAGAAATGTACCGTTCCCGTCCAAAACCAACCAATCAGAGGCAGGAGGAGGGGTTTAGTGCTGTCAGTAAGCTAAAGCTAATTTGCTAAAGCTTACTCACTATTTCAGAAAAACCGTTTATCCGTTGTCATGAGTGGCCATTTTCTAATTAGCTTTAGCATTCACAACAGGCTCTGCTGATGGGGATTGATTGACTGCATTAAGACCTGCCTCCTCGCTCTGATTGGTTGCTTGTAGTTAGCACTGGGAGAAGGCAGAGCAGCTTGATATGTTTCACAGATCATCAGTGTTATTGATTACTCTTACAACATAGTGACAGTTTCAATAAATATGCCAAAAATTTTTTTTTTAAAAGTTACATACTACATTGCTAAGTCCTCCAACATCAAAGTGGATGTCAGTCAGACACATGACAGTCACTCAGTCACCGGCAGGCAGCAGGAGCCGAGTCCAGAACAGAAATACTGATTTCTCTAAATGTTACTGTCATCCGGACCTGATCTGATATTTGGGCTTGAACTGGAATGTGCTTAAACACTACAGTCAAACTCTGTAAAGAGCATGAGGAAGAACTGTGAGTGGAAATGAAAAAAAGATCAGTCAGCAGATTTTTACTCAAACTTTTAGACACTGTTTAATATTTGTTGCAGGTCATCTGTGATTGTGAGAGTCCTAAACTGGTTGTCATTAAGCTTGTCACACCAAACAACCGCTGACTGCTGAATACAGCACACAACCAAAGATTTCCCTTCAAGCCTATCACAATGTGTGGTTTTGCAATATTTCCACAGCTTCAGCCTGGCTCTGGGGATCAAGCTCTGTCACACAGGCGAAGCTCACAGAGATAGTTCTGCTTTAGAAGTGTTCTGCTATGGTGTTCAACGTTATGAAACATGGCTCCTGCCATGGAAACCTGTTGTTTCCATGGTACAGCTTTGGGCCTTTCCATAGCTGTTCAATGTTATTTTGTTATAAAAACCTGAGGAGATTAAATACAGTAAACACTGGAAGAACATAATAGCTTAGTTCCAATAACTGAATAAAATCTCTTTTGCCATTTCTCGCTTTATAAATGAAAAAAGTCAAACAGCTGCTTAATAAGTTCGGCGGAAGTAAATCTGTATACAGCAGCATAACAGGCATGATCATTTCTTTACTGTAGTTTTAAAGCATCAGTATTGGTGAGATCTCTTTAGGTCCCATAACTTGAATGTTTCTGGGTTTCTTCACAAAAAGCAGAATTTGTGTTTCTTGGAAGTGAGGGCAAAATGTGGTAACCTATTTCAGCCAGCTGACGAGCAATGTGTAGCCACAGGTGGCAGAGGGGCAAGGCCTGAGTATCTTGACACCAGTGACTGAGGCATGACTGTCTGAGGCCTGGATTGTTTTTACAGTTCTGACCTGATACCAACAGCATACTTTAAACATTCAGAGAGTCGGGTAACATGAAGAAATGGCCATTTTTTACATTTGAGGCATATTCTCAATACTTAATGGTAATATAATTAAAATTTCTTCTAACTCAATCTGTAAAAACATACAGTAACATGCGTACATAGTACATATATTACTTTCTTTCCTATTTATTTTTTCCTTCTCTCTCTATTTTTTAAAATTTTTTCTGTTTTCTATTTTCATAATTCTTTTACTTTTCCTCTTTTCTTTTCATGTCTCTCTTAATGTCTTTGTCGCTTTCCTTCTACTTTTTTCTCTATCTTTCTTTCCACCGTTTCCTTTCTTTTTCGTTTGTCTCTAAAGATTTTTGCCAGTTTGACGATTACATGTAATAAGATTTTATTTTTTTTTGCACTCCAAAAGTGTTAACCTTTTTATTATTATTATTATTATTATTATTATTATTATTATTATTATTATTATTATTATTATTATTGTCTTTTACACAGGACCAGATCCGAACATGCTGCATTCTTCAAGACTGATGGCGTCCGTAAACATGATGAGGAACGCCAAGCAAACTTTTCCTTCTGGCTCGCTTGCTGACTGGAAGTCCACCCAGACCTCTGCAGAATGAGAAAACACCTGTCATGGTTGTTAGCTTCGCCTAGCACACCCTCCCAGTGAGCTGTCAAACACAGACTCACCGTGTCAAATCGTTTGTCACATGTGTATTTGCTATGCTCAGCATGAGTCTCAAGCTCATTACAATTCTCTGGGCATCCGTCTTTCACTGTCGGTGATTCGTTGACGGTGGAAGTCAACAAGGTTTTCCTGTCACTGCTGTTTGGATGTTTTCTGTTTCACTTTGAAGCACAGACACAGTTTTTTTTTTTTATTTACGTTTGAAATCTTTCTCTAACTTACTAACTACGTACCGCACGTAAATCGTAAGTCTAGCTAACTAATTAGCTGATCTTCACCACCAACGGCATTTATCACCAAAAACATCAGACGTGAGGTCATATTTAATTGGTCTCAGTTAACGAGGCCACAGAGGCTGCTTCTTTAACCCCTGGTCATCAAAGAGTTTTGGAAAAGCTTTAAGTAAGGAGAGCGTTTTGGCTGCGGCTGTTTGCATAGTTTTCCTGTTTTAGTTGTTAGAAAGTGAAGTGAGTCCTAAACTGGGACTGAAAAGTGACTCAATATATTGTTAATTGCAGCCAGTTTTTAAAACTGAAGGGAGATTTGTGTAGGAAGGCAGAGGGCTGTCATGTTTTCAGCCCTGCAGCTCCACCACTGGGCTGATTGCTAATTACCCTCACCTGCACGCTGCCGCTCCCTATTTAACCAGCTGCTCATCTACAGCTCAGTGCGAGATCGTCTGTTGCTCTGGTCACAGCTTTCAAGCACTGTTCCTTGTTCCACGTTCCATGAAGTTTTCTGGTTTTTTGACTCTGCCTGTTCTTGACCACAGATTTTGCCCAGTCCTCCTGAAGAAGTCTGATCTCCTGTTGCCGAACCCAGCCTCCCTCTGAACCTGCCTCTAGCCTGCCGTTTATTGGATTTTCTGTACCCGAGACCCATCCGTGCATGACCTGGACTGATTCTACTTATGAGACTCTGGTTGGTTGTTTTTTGTCCCTGTTTGTTCCCCGAGCTCCCCAGGCAACTCCTTTGCTCATTCTCCCCAACCTTTGGACTCCCCTTTTCCAATCTACCTGTGAGCCCACACCCTCTAGAGCCCCTTTTTCACGTTTGTTCATATAATAAAAGTTTGGTGTATTGGACACGTGTTTTGGCTCCGTTTTGGGTTCTGACTAACTCTCAATTATCGTTACAAGGGCAGATTGTTTTTGGCTCTCCATGTGGATGTAGAGCAGGGGTGTCAAGCTCCAGTCCTCAAGGGCCGCTGTCCTGCAGATTTTAGATGTGCCACAGGTACAAAACACTGGAATGAAATGGCTTAATTACCTCCTCCTTGTGTAGATCAGTTCTCCACAACCTTGCTAATGACCTAATTATTCTATTCAGGTGTGGTGCAGCGGAGGCACATCTAAAAGTTGCAGGACAGCGGCCCTCGAGGACTGCAGTTTGACACCCCTGATGTAGAGTAACACATGTTAGTTACGGAGGAGAATGTGTACAAATATGAGCTTCTTCTTACAGTGCACTGCATCATGAACTTTCCAAAGTACAAGGAAAATGTAAAAAAGTGGAGTTCTGTATACTAGTATAGAGGACATAGGTTGTCAGTGGGTCTTTCAGGAAACACATATGGCTGAATCCACAGCTTCTCGTGTGTTTTTAATATAATTTTTTTATTTAAAAAAAACAAAACACTGCAATTGTGAAATTGTGTGTTTTTTTTTTTTTTTTGACATCAGCAGAATATCAACAATGATTATGAAAACGCAGCAAGAGAGACACTGGTAGGGTTAGTTTTCGACTGTGAAAACCTGAGCTGGTAAATGAATGCTGGTAATTCAACACAGAAAGGCGTCATTTATATTTGATTTTCTACCGATGGTGCCATGTGATGAATAGAGTGACCAAAGCCTCTCCTCATCCTCTGCCCCAACTGCATCAGTTTGAAACCGGTTTCCAGTTCCACCAGACTGGGCAGACAGCGCTGGTGCTGACAGTGGAGCGATGTCTTCCTCATTGAAAATAGCTCCTCTAGATTAATGACAGATTCCATATATTAAAAAAAAAAAGGGCAGACTCACCGCTAATCTATAATGGATTGTTACTCAGGACCTGAAATGGATCCAGAACGTCTCCAACACACACCGGACACGCTTACACACATAGGGCAGCACGTTTGCCGACATATGCACATAAAAGCAGGGTCTTCTCTCATCCCGCCGTGTTTAATCTCTCTAAGTGTTTTCCTTATTTCCTTTCTCCCTCCGCAGCCGCCTCACCCCTCTGCACGCTGGTGCTCGTACCGTCATCAGCTTCTCCCTCAGAGGGAGGCGCAGAAACGCACTTCTCCATAAAGCTTCTGTCTTCTCTGACATAAATCCCTGCGGTTAATGCTGATGCCTGGGCTTGAAAGAAACGGCTGTGTGAAGCCACTCATCACTTTACACTTGTTTTTTTTTTTCTTGTTTTTTTTTGCAGCAAAATAGAGAAAATTTCACACACCACGGTTTTTATATGGATGATGTTTGATGAGAAAGATGAATCCAAAGTATTCTCTTGTAATGAAAATACTGAATTCATCCAGTTAGAATGTGATGTAGGTGACATTCAAGCAATTATTTGAAATGTTTCTTTTTTCTATACAAATATATAAATCTGCTGTGCCACCAGAGTTAAATCCTGTCAGATGTTCAAGACTTTATAGTGTAATCAAATTAACTTATCTTACTTTATTCCTGTTCAGATCAGAACATCATTCTGTTCCGATTTAGTATAACTCACAATCTGTGGTCTGTGTATTCTGAATAGGAATTAGTTCCTACTCCAGAAAGAAGTTTATTCTCTCTTTGGTTTCTTTGTTCCCTTTCCTATCATAGTAGTAACATAGTAGTGATTGTATCTTCAGTTTAATTACATTTTCTTGGACCCCTGCCTTTTTTTTTTTTTTGCTATAACAGTCTGTTAAGGTTTTCTTAAATCACCAAAAATCTACTTTATTGCTGACCCTAAATCCAATTCATCCCAATACAATCCACTGAAAAGTCAAACAGTTGCTAAAAATCAAAATTAGTCCAGTTCAGTAAAAGCAGAAATCTGTCAGAATCAGTAACTTAAAATTTATCAACAGATAAAAAGTTGCTTAAGTAAATGAACATTTGAACTGAGGTGAATCAAAGCTCCACTCCTGTTTCGTTCCACCCATTTCGGCTTTACAGAATCACATAAGCCCTCTGACTCTGAGAGCAAAGTGTTTCTTTAATAACCTTTGGAACGACAAGTTCTTTTGCGGCTTACGCAGAGCAGGTAATACAAAGAGTCAGCATGATTTAAGCAAATAATTTTCTTTAATGCTTGCTGTCATTTTCCTTTTTAGCTTTCCTGAGTATTGCCTTCAGCTTTGTGCCTTCAGGCAAAGTAGATGTTTATTCCTCCTTCCAATGGGATTGTTTATTAGACAAGGCAAGATACCCTGCAGGACATTCAAAAAGTACTATCAATGTTGTCTGTTGTCAATTTCTCGAATGTAATGATAACAGAGAAGATTTTTCCACCCACTCCACTACCACCCAAAAGTACCGATGCACTCTTTTCACTTCCGATACCAATGCAGATATCTGAGGTTTAGTATCGGCCGATACCGATCTGATCCAGAAAGACAGCTCAAGTGTTTCTTTTTTAAAAGCAAAGACATAAATGTACTGAATTGCAAATTTGTTTGCACCAGTACAGCACACTTAAACACACCATTAGCTTCACAAGGTTGGTCAGACATGGCAAAACGGCTCAACTTTAACTTGCTCAGTCAGCACAATTAGGAGTAGAACGTCCAATGTAAAATATGTAATAAAGAAACTGACAAAAACAAAACTTTGGTCAAATATAAACTGCAACAAACCTTCTTTCAAATGATTCAGAAAGTGCAGCTGGGAATTCTAAATATTGTAAAAAGATGCAAAATAAAGCCTGATGTCACTCGAAATAGAAAATTTTTCAATATCAGAACTTATACAGATATTAATATCAGATGAGTGAATCTCTAATTGTGATGTCCCTATAATGTCTCTGGCTAATGTTGTACACTATCATGAGCTCCAACTCCATCCTCTACCTTCCATAAAGACCAGGAAATATTAATGTTTTCACCAGGAAAAGTGTTTTCTTCGTAAAAATAAATAAATAACTAAACTTGATTTGAACATGTATATTTTCTTGCTCTTAATCATAGAAACATCCCCAGGTTGAATCTGGCACGCTTTCTCTCTTTTCACCTGTTCTCCACGGAGAGACACATGTAGCTCTAGCTGCCACTTCAGGATGAATAGGGATGGATGGAAACACTGCAGAGAACGGTGAAGAGGGAATGAGGGTTGGAGGAGGAAATATTGATGTTGATGACTTGTGAATAGTGGACGGTGCAATTCCACTGAGCTTTCACCGCAGGCTGGGAGCCACAGGGTGACGGGGCATCCGTCATGGATACAGAAACCTGCTATGACAGGATGCACCCAGCTTCACCGTCACCACCTGAAGTCACCGCTTCGGTTTTCTGTTAGCGACACGCCACCGTCCTCCCTTGACAACCATAAATCTGGTTTGTTTTGTACATTTTTCAAATCCTTCTTTATGGCTTTAGTTTGAACATTTAAATATTTGCACAAAATCCTTCGACTCTATTTTGATGACTTTATAAAACAAACTAATCATGTACGGCTTTCACATGCCTGAGTGTTTGAGGGGTAAATTAAAAGCACCATTTATTGTGAAGCTATTGTGTATTTTGTCATGTTGTATCAGTTGCACATAATTTTCAAGAATGAGCTGATTGAATGAATGATAGTAATATTTTTTATTTTATTTTATTTATTAATCTATTTTATGATAGTAATGTTGCAGTGTTATCTGGTTAGCACCAGTGACGTCAGACCACTTTTTTCAGTAACGAGTAATCTAACGCGTTTCTGTTTCAAATCCAGTAGTCAGACTACAGTTACTTATTGAAACCATTTTGCGTTACTGTGTGTTACTATCTCCTTTTGCAATTGAATTTTATTTCCTCCACGCGTCTTGTCCAGTGATCACCGTTTCTATGCGACAGTATCAGCAGCGACAAAAATGTAGAAAAAATGGAGGGAGATGTGCATTTTGTTGATAAAAATGAACTATTTTGAGTTTCGGTCGCCAATTCCGTTTATTATAAGCGGCTTTGGCCTTGTTCTTTTTTTTCTTTCTAAAGTCACTTGCAAATTGAATGAGTCACAGGTTGCACTTTTTGGGCTTGGAAATTAACAGACATAAACCCCAGAATTTGTCTGACACCCAGTTAGTTTTAGTCCATCATGATCCGTCCTGCTGTGTCTTAGTTAATGTTAAGTTAAGTGTCACAAATCTATGCAGCCATCTGAGCTGTTGAACAGGAGAAGCGCGCCAGCGCTGCTCTGACACCAAACGCAGGGCCGTAACACAAAACCTGGAGGCCGGGGCATGGTCTGGGCCAGGGTGTTCTAAAATTCGATTTATAGTTTTCCAGACAATACTGGAGCACACAAAGACACATACAAATCACTAAAGGTTTTGTTGTACTGTTGTAACCATTAAGCCTCCCCTTCAGTTCAAACTTATAAGTGGAGACACGTTGTTGATGTTACCATTATTATGAAATAAGTTGCAATGAAGAATTACAAAAGGCCCTCACAGCGCTTTGCTGCTCGGGCCTAATTAGCAAAGCTCAATGTAATTTTCACAGACGGTGGAGTGTTGTTGTTAGCAGCTGCTGAAAGTAACAAAAAAATTACTTTTAATGTAACTTACTTACTTTCCAAATCAAGTAATCAGTAATCTGATCAAAGTTACTTTTTTAAAGTAACTCTGCCATCACTGGTTAGCACAAAGCGTTCACTTTTATTAATTAAAACAATGCACACACAAACAGGTGCCTTTTTAGTGAGTGAATCGAGGATAATTTAAACAGTATTTACAGTATTGAGTGCTAATGTGCTTAAATTAAATTTATTCTTTTACCTCTTTGTAATCGTGACAATGTGATTTTATCTGGACAAGTTTGCTGCAGCATTGATCAATGTTTACCCAATGGCTTTCAAATGTTTTCACACCCCTGTTAAAATACTATAATATTTTATTTTCATACCCCCTCCTTATTGTTGCATACATCTCTCCAAATAAATATAGTACCGGATGAAATTAGAAAAAAACCAGACCACTGCCCATTTACAGCCACCAAAAACCATTCACACTCTTCAACTTTTTGCACATTTCTTTATGTGTCAAGTTTTTAATTAATCTAAAACATGACATTTTTTCAGAATTCTTTTTGTAGAAGAGTAAAACACGTTAGGGACATAAGTATTCACAATCTTTGCTGTGTCGACCCAGAGGTTAGTCAGGCTTTGCTGTAGTGTTTTCTTGTTGAGACAGCAGAACCATGATGAAGCTCAACCATTTTCACAGCATACACCACGGGTAAATCATATCCAAAGCCGACCTTTTAATCACTGTCTGAACAGCCAAATTGCAATCTTTTCACCCTCCCAAAAAAAGTGATTTGTGTCACTTCCATATGTGGTCCAAAATCTGATACACAGTGGCACAAAAGGTGGCTATGCAGTGCATGCAATGTATAAGGCTTCCTATCAAGCTATAAGAATGATAGAAAACATGCTAACAAAAACCCTCAGACCTGCAGCTCATAGGAGGTTCTAGACAGGCTAACAGGCTCTTTGGCTCACTTCTACAAGTTTATGTCCTGGGAGGGTGGGGGGCGCCGGTGAGATGTTCGCATCCACCTAAAAAATATGTTGTTGCGCCCCTGGCTGTGGTAACAGAAGAAAACTATAAATATATGGCTACACTTAACTTTACTGGATGTCTAGCTCGCTGTTACTGTCTCTTACTCTGCACCCCCTAGAGACCTTTGTTGGAAATTTTGGTTTTCGGAAGGCTGCGACAAAACCTATGCATCCCATTTTAAGAGTGTATCGTAGAAAGAAACACAATGTTCAGTACAGGTAAGGATGCAAGTTATTAATCAATGAGTTAATCTAAAGTTGATTAGATTAACACAGAAAATTATGGCTATGGCCAAACAGCAAGAATAAATAAAAGTCTAACCGTTATTAGTTAATACAAGAGGTGTATACGAACTGTCCGTCCGTCCATCCGTCCATCCATCCATCCATCCATCACAGATCACAGGGGTAGCAGCCTAAGTAAGGAGGTCCAGATTCCCTCTCCACAGCCTCTTGGTCCAGGAGTTCCCAGATCAGCTGAGAAACCTCCATAGTGTCCTGGGTCTTCCCCTTGGACTTCTCCCGGTGGGATGTGCCTGAAACACCTCACCAGGGAGGCGTCCAGGAGGCATCCTAACCAGATGGTCTCCAAATCCGAGACCATGGCTTCGGATTTGGAGGCACTGATCCTCATCCTGGCCGCTTCACACTCGGCTGCGAACCGCTCCAGTGAAAGCTGTAGATCACGACCTGATGAAGGCAGTAGGACCACATCTTCTGCAAAAAGCAGAGATGCGATCCTAAGGCCACCAAATCGGATCCCCTCAACGCCTTGGCTGTGCCAAAAAATTCTGTCAATAAAAGTATTGAAAAGAATTAGTGACAAATAGCCTTGGCGGAGTCCAGCTCTCACTGGAAACGAGCCCGAGTTACTGCCGGCAATGAGGACCAGACTCTGGAAGTACAGGATCCGATCACCAAGGTCCCCACCTTCTGCTAGGGAATCCTGTCTTCTCTTCGACTGTGCCCTGCTGGGCTCCATGGGTTAAAGCCCAGCCCCAAGGTGTATACGCCTCTTGCATGCGATGTTCACAAACGGACCTCATGATATTCTGTTGCCTTCTCTAATGAGGGAACTTTAATGTTCTCCTCTCCCTCCAGGTTGACCGCTATTGTTTTCTCCCCTTACATTTTACAGATGTTTCTGCCTCCCGCTATAAATGGAGGTCTTCCAGGCTTTCTTTGGCTTGTTGCTCCCCAGCAGGTCATAGGACACCTCCTGGTCGATGAGGACTTCAGCTCGCTGGATGATCTCACGGACAGGCAGAGGTGTGTGGTTTTCATCATACTTGTTGTTGATGCGGTACGAATCGTTTCCCACCACCTCTTTCAGCAGCTGCATGCGCACCACAGCCTTCCTGCTGAACACAGACTTGACGCTGGACATGGCGGCTGCCTGGCTCTCATCTGTGTGAGACACCATTTGTAATCATTAAAAGTAAAAAAACGGAGAAATGTTTGTTACAGTGATCAAAACGTCACTGTATTTTGAACCTCATATCTCAAGATAGAAAAAAAAAGCAGATGGTGTAAGATGCCAATTTTTAATTTTGTCCCCAAAGTGGTTGTGAATTGAAATGAGAGGTTTTAACTGTGTCCTAAGGGGTTTGAGTGAGGTTCTCAACTTCCAGTGTTATTTTGGAAGTGGAGGGCGTTTGTGGGTCCAGAGACAAATTGCAAAGTCCTTCCCGTGTTCCTTTTTTATGAGTATCTGTTGTTTTTGTAGGTTCCCTTTTGTTTGGTTGGGTTAATGGTGATTGGCGGGTTATTCTTGTTGATTTAGATAAGGAATCTTTAATTGTTTTCCTGGCCAAAAATAAGGTCATCTGTTTCACTGCTTTGACATTTTTTTTAATTTTCTTGCAGTTCGGGTTAGGTGGCAGGTAACTGCCTCACCTGCCTCCCCTGACCGCACGTCACTGACCTTTATATATATAATTATTATTTTTTTTTTTTCATATCATAGGTTTATATGTTATATATATACACTCCTGATCAAAATCTTAAGACCAGTCAAAAATTTGCAAGAATTAGCATTTTGCAACACTGAATCTTAAGAAGGTTCTAAGTAGAGCTTCACAATGTTAAAAGGACAAATCAGTGCAAGAGACAAGAACATTTGAGCAGGGAATTGTCTGAAAACTGCATTTACACTCAAACATGATTTTTTCAGCTGATCAAAAGTTTAAGACCATAGTCTTTAAAAGCCAAAAGCTGTGCAAACATCTGGATTCCATGTCATTTTCTGTGAAGTCTTTACACTGTCAAGACCTCCTGATGGCAAAAGCAAAAAAGCTCACTGACTTTGAACGTGGTAGGATTGTTGAGCTGCATAAGCAAGGCCTCTCACAACGTGCCATCGCTGTTGAGGTTGGACGCAGTAAGACAGTCATTTTGCATTTTTTAAATGATCCTGAGGGTTATGGAACAAAAAAGTCAAGTGGTAGACCCAAAAAAATTTCACCAGCTCTGAGCCGCAGGATCCGATTGGCTGTCCGTCAAGACACGGGACGATCCTCTACCCAAATTAAGGCCATTACTGGTGCTGACTGCAGCCCAATAACCATCAGACGGCATCTGCGAGAGAAGGGCTTCAGAAACAAAAAACGTCTTCAAAGGCCACGTCTTCTTCAACGCCACAGAATTGCCCGTTTGGACTTTGCAAGGATGCACCAAACATGGGACATTGAAAGGTGGAAGAAAGTTGTCTTCTCTGATGAGAAAAAATTTAACTTTGATGGTCCTGATGGCTTCCAACGTTACTGGCATGACAGGGAGATCCCACCTGAGATGTTTTCTACACGGCACAGTGGTGGGGACGCCATCATGATTTGGGGTGCGTTTTCCTTCAATGGAACAATGGAGCTTCAGGTTGTGCAGGGGCGTCAAACAGCAGTTGGCTATGTGGAGATGTTGCAGCAGGCATTCCTCATGACTGAGGGCCCTCGTCTGTGTGGTAATGATTGGGTTTTTCAACAGGACAATGCTGCAGTTCACAATGCCCGCCTGACAAAGGAGTTCTTCCAAGAGAATAACATCACTCTTTTGGACCATCCTGCATGTTCCCCGGATCTAAACCCAATTGAGAACATTTGGGGATGGATGGCAAGGGAAGTTTACAAAAATGGACATCAGTTCCAGACAGTGGATGCCCTTCGTGAAGCCATCTTCAACACTTGGAGCAACGTTCCCACTAGCCTCCTGGAAACACTGGCATCAAGCATGCCTAAACGATTGTTTAAAGTCATCAACAAGAATGGTGGAGCTACTCATTACTGAGTCCTTTTTTTTGACATTTTGATTTTTGTTTTGGGGGGTTTTCGGGTTTTTTTGAGCTATGGTCTTAAACTTTTGATCAGCTGAAAAAATCATGTTTGAGTATAAATGCAGTTTTCAGACAATTCCCTGCTCAAATGTTCTTGTCTCTTGCACTGATTTGTCCTTTTAACATTGTGAAGCTCTACTTAGAACCTTCTTAAGATCCAATAGTGCAAAATGCAAATTCTTGCAATTTTTTGACTGGTCTTAAGATTTTGATCAGGAGTGTATATGTATATGGGAAGAATTAATTAAAATTAATCGTTCTATCTCCCAACATTACGTCACCGCTCGGATACAAGAACGCATGCGTGTTCTCTCTCCCCCATCCGCCCGCCCGAAGGTTCTAGAAGGATCTTGACCGTTGGTTGATACACTTCTGCAACAAACGAAAAAGGGAGCCGACACAAAAAAATTTTGTTTCTTTGAAAAATATCAACAATTTTAGTTAACACGTAAGTAAATATTTACCCTCTGTTACAGACCGATCATTGATTAATTAAAACAAAATAACTTACGGAAATTATATATTTAAATAACTCTATTTTTACCACTTTCCCTAACTACATGCCCAACTCGAAATTGTAACAAAAAACTGTCAGTTGGCTATAGAATCCGACCCGGGACTTGATCACCTCGGGTTGCCGCCGCTGGTGAGGGTGTATGGTGTTATCCACGGCCGAAACACCCATTGATCCAGCGGGACACCACTGATGAGCGCATTCTAAAATTTAGATACTTAGTTACGTTTTAACGTCGGTACGGTGCCACCGAGCCGCTGTTAAATACGTTATTAAAATATTAATAAAATAGGTTAATTGGTAATATTTGCCTGCAAAAAGATTTAAACTTAAAATAATTAAAATAATTAAAGTCTTTTTCGTAAAATAATAATGACCAGTTAATCCACTAAAACGAAACCTCTTTTCTCTCCCCCACCTTTCTGAGTTTACTGTGAAGGTTGGTTGTGTCACCTATGGTTTTTTCATTGAATTAAAATTATGTAAAAATTTTTTTTACATTACTTTTTAATATATGACTATAATTTTTTCTTGTTATTACATATAATTGTTTTTGATGCCACTATATATTCTGGTATAAGATAAACCTGAAAGTAATGTGTATTTTTTATCTCGTCTGAATAATTTCTTTATATACCTGTGACATAATATTCCGTTCATTAATTCTTGTAAAAAATACTCCTATTTGATAAAGTTCATAATAAAATATTTAATATACATATATTTTCTATTGTTGTATATAATACTGATTAACCGTGATTTGATCAACAGGTTTTATTATATTACTAATTCATCAATTTTGATTATTTGATTTCTTTAGATACAATCGATTGACCTTTAGTTATAATCCTTTATTAACTATTAGTATCTAACTCTGTTCATTTCTACTATTAAGTGTATCCGAGAATTTTTTTAAGGAAAACATAGTTTTAAGGAAAGGCGAACGAATTGGAAAAAAAAAAAGGAAAAAAATATAAAAAATATATATAGCTTTTTACACATATATATATTTATATCTTTGTGTATATATATATATATATATAAATATTAATATTAAGTTCAAGAAACAATAGTTTTACCTTGGAGTTAATTTATTGTAATAGGAAAAGCAGACTGTAACATTATTGTTATTTTATACTATTAATATTACGATTATTTGAATTTATATCATATCATTTATAGTATAAATTTATAACGAAGAGAGAGTCCAATCTAAACTAAATATTGGGAACTCTCCTCGTGAGGATTCAAGATATCCCCTTACGAGTACCTTCCAACTTTCTATTTTCTGGAAACAAGAAAAAGTGAGTTTATTAAACGAGGTTTGTGTACAAAGAAAATGCCGAACCAAATTGATAAACTCAAAAAGTGGATTGAACTTGTGGTACAACTGATGGTTATCTTGTACCAAAAAATACAACTTAACCAACATAAGACTGAGGAAGAAAAGAGACTTTTGACAGAAACTCAACAAATACCGAGAATACACCTAGAAAAAATACTGAACGAGGCTACCAAGAAAACAGTGACGTGCGGTCAGGGGAGGCAGGTGAGGCAGTGCCTCACCAGCCATCATGGAAAGAAAGAAAATATATAATCATAAAGTAATTTAAATTGTTATATTCATCCGGTGGTTTGTACTAAAAAATATTCATTTTTCATGTAGCTTCACCAATTTCGATTTTTATTTGTTCAAAATCGCTGAATTTTCTTATTTTCCCATTCAAATGCTTGGAAGCGATGCCGGTGAGGCAGCAGCGAGCTCTGCCTCACCTTGGATTGCGCAACCCCTGGCTCTGCGCTGGCTGCTAAGCGGAGAGAGCATGTTGCTGTACGGCGTCAATAAAACGGTTTAAACAAATTTAATATGTGAACTTATTTCCAATAATTTAGCTTATGTATATAATGTACAATGCTTTTTGTCACCAACTGTGTTTGTGTAACGTGTTTCGTGTAATGAGCGATTATAAACGGCAGAGAACTTCACGTTCAAAAACGAGCCCAAAAAGGCGCAACCAGCAACTCGTAAAATTTTCAAGCGACTTTAAAAAAACAAAAAAAGCCCAAAGCCGCTTATAATAATCGGACTTGTCGACAGAAACTCAAACTAGTTCCAGTTTTTCCACCAGCAAAATGCGCATCTTCCTCCATTGTTTACATTTCTGTCACACAGAGACGTCGTCGGTCACTCGACAAGACGCTGTTTGTTACTACGCAATAGCCAGCCTCGCCTTCTCCTCTCAACTCCTCGGGGCTGACTACTGACCAGTTCTCTGTCTAACAGGTCCGGAAAATCTCTTAAGACCAGGGTCTTACCCTGAACCAGATCTTTGAGATAATCTGTTTAAACTGGTGGCGAAAGAAATTCGTCCAGCTCTCACTACCTTCGTCCAGAAGTTATGGCCTTCTTCAGTTAGGAAACGGTCAATGAGTAGCCCTCACAACTGCATTGTTTCAATAACCACTTCTGTTAACGGCAGTATTCTTTCTAAAATGTAACGAGTACTTGTTAACGGCTGGATAATCTTTAGTGACTAGGATTAAAATCAAGTCCCAAGGCCATCATCTTAAACTCACCAAAGGAAAGTCTGAAGCCACCACATTACTAGAATCGTATACTGGTTTTACTATAAATAGAAGAACTTTGATTCAAATGACTCAATTAATTTCAAGGTCCACAACCTGATTAGAATTTTATATTATATGCATTTATTAAGCAAGCTTTAGCAGGGTAAATGACAGGCATACAGAATTCACTTGAGATTAACATACAAAGAAAATCAATAAAATTTAGATCAATTTAACTATTTCTTAATAATCTCCCTACACTGTCATCTTTCTATCAAATAAGGCTTTGGGGTGCGGCAAACTCATACTCCTACCCAGATGGAATTGGATCTCGGCAACAGAAGTCCTTGGTTAGAATCCTTCCACTTGTGACCGTGAAAAATTAATCCTTTTTTGGAAATGAAACAAAATGAACTGTCTGTTATATCCAACTGAACAGCTCTTGATCGGAATCTTTATCTTTAAAAAAGTAAATCCTTCCTCGGAATGGAAATAAGGTGAACTGTCTGTTATATCCAACCGAACAGCTCTTGATCGATCCTGTGACTTTTGTTCAATTCCCCAAGTCTGTGCGATGTATTTTGAGATCGCTGGGTTGAGTGCAGAGTAGGGAAATCCAATGAGGAACCGAGGCAGTGGGTCGGTGGATCTTCGCCTTGTTAATCCAGAGTGAGGTGAGTCTCGCTTTCCTTGGTTCCATCGGCGTAATCCTCTGCTGGTCTTCTTGCCGCTCTTGTGTTGAGCCTCAGCTCCGGAGACGAAGAACCTCGTGTTCCTTCAGTCTTGTGGCTTTATACCTTTCTTTTCTCTCTCTCCAAGACAAAGAACATTCAAGACGAACCCATGATGGCCCAACCAGGCCCTCACCTTTAGACCTCATGAACTTGTGACATGAACTTTGTCTTCTTTTCCACGTGGGCGGTTAACTTGTAACATACACCTGGGCTCTTTCCATGTGGGTGGTCGACTTGCACAAGCGGGAAGCTCACCACATGGCGTCATCCTCCATCTCACCTCTGCAATCCGAGAGCTGCTAACTTCACACCTCCGCCCTAACCTTTCTCTGATCTTATCAGGCAGCTGCATCCTCCAACACCATAAAAGTCACATTTAACTTATTTTACTTTCCTAATTTATCATCTACCAATTCATTATAATATCCATAATTCATCAGTTGTAACTTAACGTGAGCTTACTACAAGTTTTCTGAAAAGAAACTTAGGAATAATCCATAATTCTAATTACTTGACATCAAAGTTACAGTTTTAATACATGAGTAAATGTTTACTATAAGCAAACCAACATCAACAAAAGCGTTGCTCTTAATTCTTATTCAATTACTCACAATATTTAGATAGTCTTTCTTATCTGCAGGCTGGAAACAGAATATTTATTTTATTAACCTTTAAGTTTACTGTTGAGTATAAATTCCTCTTAAATGATTCATTTTAAAGATAACTTTATTTACTAAAATAACTAAAACCTCCACCTCTTCTTGACATTTCCTTGACTCATGACAGTTTGTAACTATTTTAAAAACTTTCCGAGTCTGCAGCTGCAAGCAGCTCTCAGCTCTCATCGGCAGCTCTGACATTCTAACCACTTCCTGTCGCTGCAACACAGCCCTATTTCTTTTCCTGTGTAAAACTTCAATTCCTTACATTTTACCAACCATAGATTATTTGATTTTGGTTCATCGTTACAAAGAACATACTAAACACCTTAAGAAATCATTATTACTCAATACAGTAGTCTGTGGCAGTCTCCTAGGCATCTTATGATCGTTTGTTCTGCATGGGCCTGGACAGATCTCACACACCCCAGATTTCTTGACAACGCGTAGAGGAAATACGATTAAATAAAAGAAGACAGTAACGCAAAAATGATTTTGATAAGTAACTGTAGTCTGACTACTGGATTTGAAATAGCAACGCGTTAGATTACTCGTTACTGAAAAAAGTGGTCCGACGTCAGTAACGTCACTGACATCACTGGCCAAAACATCCTCTAAGGTGGGAAACATTTCCACTGATCCCCGCTCCACACGCGCACCCCACAGTACCAACTTTTTCCTAAATCCACAGAGTTGGTCGTGTGCGTAAAAGACGTTTCTCTCACATCAGTAGACAGCAAGCAGATAGCTTTTCCGGTTTATTTTTTCCCTCACACCGCGCCTCCCCTAAAGTGCTCTGGCGCCCCCCAGGGGAGGCGCGCCTCACACTTTGAAAAGCGCCGGGTTAGAGTGTTTGACCCTTGTCTGGACCGATCTCTTACGCACATAATCCGGCCTACGGTCATCCTGGTGCATCCAAGGCAGTGCGCTCTCACTCGAGATCATACAGCTAGCTTGAATAACTGGACACTATCTTATGGGTGTCCATGTGCAATGGTTAACAAGGTAACCTGATCTGTAATGTGCTGTATAGGTGTTAAGTTGGTGTCTGTTTAGTGGGACCAGCCCAAACTAAACCATGAGTGTATTGTCATGTGCTATATATAAAAAAAAATAAAAAAATAAAAAAAAATATCAAAGTGAAGAGGAACATGAATGCATATCTATGTACATACATAACCCTACAAAAGCATATCTACATAACTCTCCTAATATATAAATATAATTAAATGTAAGCACCAAAAGACCTAAACCGGCAGTCATTCAACCACAGCAGTATAAGTACCATCAATAAGAAGTATCGGAAGGTATAAATAATATTCATTTAGACTCAACAGTTATAGCGAAATTCCAGGCCTAGTTTAATTGGTTAGGTTTAGAATCAAAGTTTATAGTGAATTTCAAAATTAGTTGGTTATGTTTTAGGGTCTAGGGTCATGATAAGGTTCAAAATACAAATTAATTAGTTAGATTTAGAGTCAAAGAGTATGGTGAACTTCAAAATTCCAATTAATTAATTCGGTTTAGAGTCAACAATTATAGCGAAGTTCAAGGCCTAATTTAATTGGTTAGGTTTAGAATCAAAAGTTATGGTGAATTTAAAAATTAATTGGTTATGTTTTAGGGTCAAGGGTCATGATGAGGTTAAAAATACAAATTAATTGGTTAGATTTATAGTCAAAGAATATGGTGAAGTTTAAAATTCCAATTAATTAATTAGGTTTAGAGTCAACAGTTTTAGCTAAGGTCAAGGCCTAAATTAATTAGTTAGGTTTAAAGACAAAGGTTATGGTGAATTTCAAAATTAGTTGGTTATGTTTCAGGGTCAGAGGTTATAATGGGGTTCAAAATAAAAATTAATTGGTTAGGTTTTAAAGCCAAACATTATAGTGGAGTTCAAAATTCCAATTAAATAATTAGGTTTAGACTCAACAGCTATAACGAAGTTCAAGGCTTAATGTAATTGGGTAGGTTTAGAATCAGAGATTATGGTGAAATTCAAAATACCACTTAATTAGGTTTAGAGTCAACAGTTATAGCGAAATTCAGGGCCTGACTTAATTGGTTAGGTTTAGAGTCCAAGGTTATAGTGAAGGTGTGTATCCCGTTAATCAGAATAATGCAATTAAGGATTAGTTATCTTATAAGGACCCCTCTCATTCAAACCCCTTGGTTTAATTGTGTCAAATCTTTTAATCCAAATTTGCTCCTGTATCCATCTTTCCCTTTTGGTCCAATTTGGATTGTGTGCAATCGGTCTGGTCCTAACGGATTCAACCCCATGTATCTGAAAGTGTTTGACAATGGTTGTTTCTGCCTTTCTGTTATGTTTTATGTTGGATTTGTGTGCACTCAATC
The DNA here is from genome assembly GCF_019740435.1 of Gambusia affinis. NCBI lineage: Eukaryota > Metazoa > Chordata > Actinopteri > Cyprinodontiformes > Poeciliidae > Gambusia > Gambusia affinis. The sequence continues at coordinate 43,946,794 of NC_057868.1, read as the reverse complement.
TTCTGTGTAGTGTGTTTCCCGTTTCGCCAATATATTGTAGTTTACATATTTTGCACCAGATTATGTAGATGACGTTTTTGTGTTTCCAGGTAATTCTCTGTTGAATGGACCAGCGTTTATTGGTGTTTGTGCTCCGGAAAAAAGGTAGGTGATGTATCTGTGCCGGTCTACGACAGCGACTGAAATTGGCGTGCACCAATATGTCCCTAAGACTCGGATTTTTTTGAAATGCTGAAATAACCCTCCAATTTTGGGCCGATGGCAACTCCTTCTGTAACTGCTCAAAATTTTCTTTAATTATTTTGTGTGTTTTTTGTGTGAATTTAGAGAAAGGTCCAATCAAAGGAATAGTGTGTAGATTTACGTTTTGGTTATCTTTATTTTGGGTGGTCCCGATTTCAAAAACTTCCTTCTTTGTCTTTTGTAAAATTGTTCTTGTGTATCCCTGTGTCGTAGTGCCCGAAAGAGTGTTTGTGTGGCTGTGTCCCTGTCCCGAGTGTTTGAGCAAATTCTGTTGAACCTAATTAGTTGTGCTTTGAGGATGCCAATAAATGTGTGTTTGGGGTGGAAGCTGTGCCTGTGTAAAAGTTGGTGTGAGTCTGTGTTTTTAAAATGTACTTTACTGTCTAATGTCCCGTTCTTCTGAAAGTTTTCACCCTTAAAAGTCACCGTGTCAAGGAAAACCACCTGATTGGGGTCGCAAGTTAGTTTAACCCTAATTGATGGGTGATGATTGTTTAAGATTTCGGTAAAGTTGATCAGATCCTCATGGTTGTAGTTCCAGATTCCCCAAATGTCATCCAGATACCTGTAGTAGGCATCCGGCAGTTTAGTGCATTTCCCAAAGCACTCTCTTTCCCATTTTGCCATGTAAATGTTTGCGTAGGCCGGTGAAAATCTTTTGCCCATTGCTGTACCCTTAATTTGTAAGAACCATTTGTCATCGAATTTGAAGTCATTGTTTTCCAGATTAAGTCTAAGGAGTTCCAAGATTAGGTCGTCCGGACGGTCCGGGTTTGGATTCTCCCGGAAACATTCCTTGATTGCTTCCAGGCCCCTGGGTGTTTCAATGTTTGTGTATAGGCTCTCCACATCCATTGTGAAAAGGAGACTGTCTTCTGTGACCTTGTGACCCCTGACTTTTTGAAGAAAATCTCCCGTATCCCTGATAAAACTCGGGTGTTTCATCGCCAAGGGGTTCAAGTAGTGTGTAATTAGTTTAGCGGATCCATAAGACTCACTTCCACAATCCGAAACAATAGGCCTTCCCTTGGGAATCCGATTTGGTAATGTCCAATCTTTCAATTGTTTATGTATTTTGGGTAATAGGTAGAAATACCTAGGTCTAGGTGGGTTTGTGCCTAATAAATGCACCAATTGTTTTCTGTTAATAAATTTTGATTCCTTAAGTTGCGTGAGTAATTTGCTAATTTCTTTTTGGGTTTGTGGGTAGATGGGCCCCTGTAATTCCCTGTAAAATTCTGGGTCCTGGAGTTGTCTCATAGCCTCCGTTCTGTAGTCCTCCATATGTACTGTTAAAAGCAGGTGTTTCATTTATTTACGAGGGGCAGAGTTTTACTCAAGTTAAGCTATAGGACCACTGGGATTTGTCACTCTCTACTGACCAACAGGAGTTAAGTTGATGATGTAACCATCTCCCAGGTAGAGAGCCCAGTGCTGGTATGCTGGTCTGAATATTTCAATGAGGTCACCAGGTTGAGGGTCAGCAGAGGGCTCAGAAAGCTCAGGGTCATTAGAGGCCATCTAATACACAGAGCAAAACTGAGGTGTTTATGTCTTTTCTTTTTGCCTGCATCTTTCAATTCAACATCCCCATCCTGCTGTTCTAAAGTTGTTGCCACCATAGATAGGCTGTTTTCATCTTCTATTTTCTGTTCGTTCCTTTATATTGTTTTCTACATCCGGTCTTACCACAGCAATGTCATTCTTTTTATTATTTTTAGATTCCCTCAAATCCTTCTTTTCAAGTCTCTTGATCATCTCTTCTGTTTTGACCTTTGACAATTGCTCCCTTAGTTCTTTTATTTGATTTTGATCTTTACGTCTGTTCTCCATATGTACTTTTATTTCAGCGTTTAAAGCTACATTTTTTCTTTTTACGTGTCTCCAATCCGCCGCTGTAGTTTCAAATCTTTTCTTCCCAATCTCAGTCTCTCTCTTCACATGGGAGAATGAGGAGCGTCTTTTAGCCTGCTCCTCCAAGAGTTCATTGAGCTGCCGTTATTTTTTCGTGAGAGATTCTTGTAAATTTCTGCTTTTCTTGTAAATTTTTTTTCTTGTAAATTTCTGCCGCCATAGGCGGTGCAATAAGATCAGTTTGCATAATTTTTTTTCTCTCAGGTTGCGCAGCAAGACAGTGCATTACCTTTAGCACTGACATTAGCATTTCACTGTCCCCCACTAGTGGGGGCTAATAGTATTGCACCCTCTATGGCGGTGCAATAATATTAGCCTGCAATATCTTTTCCTCTTAGGTTATGGAACTGCCTTGTGCAAGGCAGTTCATTTGCATTAACCTTTTAGCTTAAATAAGCTATTAGCTATTTCTCTTACTTATATATATTAAAAATAAACCTTTTTTAAAAAATATATAAATTTTCTATACGTATATATTTTTTTATACGTGACACGTCAGCTGAAGCATATGTCATACACGCTGGAAAATGTCAATCACTGATTGGTTGACATACCATCTTGTATCTATGCCTGTGACGTAAGGTGAAGAAGTTGCCAGCCAGCTGTGATGTTTGCATTTTTTAAAATCGTTGCTATGCGAAGCTGACTGGTCAGCAGCAGGATACGTCTTAGAAGCGGGAAAAGCACCATCTCTGATTGGCTGCCACGTACTACCAAGTCGTGGAAGCTTCTGGAACTTTCTGCTTCCGAGTCTGCTTCGGTCAAGTTAAGAAGTGTTTGTGCTCTCTCCATAAAATATACTATTTCAATATTTCATTTGATTACAGTATTATTATAACTGCTTAGACTTAATGTGTTCTTTGAGAAATGTGCTCAATTTTAAAAGTTTGACTGCTGTGGAATATTTTGTTGTGGCTCTGATATCATACCTGATAGCTTGATGGATCAGGATTTTTGTAGATTTGGCCAATTTATTCCTAGCCTTCATGATATATGATATAGTTCCGCAAGTGCATCTTACGTCACTTACCAGTCGCAAGTTGCTCTCTATAACAGGTTAATGTGTGATTCGGTTCGGTTCGAGTGTAGTATGGTCTGAAGCGCAGCACCTGCAGTCATTTCTCTGTTGATTTTTAGCGTGACTCAGCAACGGAGAACATCGCGGTTCTGGTTCTGATGGACTAAACAAACTTAGCTATTTTATTTTAGCTTGGTGTGATGTAAATTATAATTTGAATTTAATAAAATAAGTTCATGATCTGAGATTTTATCATTATGTTTGGCCCAGGAATGACAAAATAAAATATCTAGGTTTATTTTGTGTGTAAGACCTTTGACGAAAGCCAGTTAGTTGCTAACATGTAAACAAATGATGGTTCCGGTTTGCTGCGGAAGTCACACCCATAAATCACACAAAGGGAATTTGTAAAGGTGAAGATTGGATTTGTCAAGATTATCAACTCCTCCTTTGGTGGAGTTGTAATCCAGGATCATTTGTGGCTTCGTGTCCTCTCTTGTGCTCAAAGATGCATCTTTGTGCATTGTGCTCATCACAAGAACATTTTTGTTTCTCTTTGGGCAGTAAGAAACAAGTGTTGTTTTCTCAGTGAAAGCAAATTTTGAGGAATGCAGAGATCTTCCTTTCATCATCAGAAGCTCACTGGGAAGTTCTGGTTTATTTTTTCTGACTGTTCCCAACATAGTCAGCTTTCTCTTCTGAAGTTCATCTCCAAGACGGTACGATGTAAAAAAGTTGTCGCACGTGATGTTATGACCTTGCAGCCCTTCAGTCATCTCCTACACCACCCGCATTCCCTGATTCTTCTGAGGTGCTCCTCCAGCTGGCTTTCCAGTATATACTTGCAGGTTCCATGCATAACTTGATTTTGCATCACAGGCTGCCCATATTTTGATCCCATATTTTGCAGGCTTCTTTGGCATATACTGTCGAAATGGACAGCGTCCTTGAATGGAATGAGGCGCTCATCGACAGTAACATGGGGTCCAGGATTATACAATAAAGGCAGGATTTCGACCCAATTATCCCAGACATCTCTTAATTGCTGCAAGTTTGTCTCTCTCGCGTCGACCAGCTCTGGTGTCACGGTTGTCAAATCGTATGACACGAGAGATCATGTGAAATGTCTCCAAAGACATTGTTGCTCGGAAGATTGGTCTTCCATTCTCTTCATTCCACAAACTTGCAGTTGCTTCACCCTTCGACCTGTATACTCCAGCTAACACCAGAATTCCGATGTAGGCATGTAAGTCAGTTGGATCCAGTGGTTTCCATTTCAAATATCCAGTAACATTCTTCCAAACGCTTCCATATCATTCTGACGTGATGCTGTTTATTCACTATTCTTTCCCCATACACGTAGCTACGTGGAGAATATATGAGTTGCACAAAAATTAGCATCAGTTAATTTTTGTTTTCGCATTCTTTTATTATAGTTGCATGAACGTTGGGGAACAACAGCCTGCAGTGCAGATCTCAGAGTTCAGAAAGGCCTGTTTCTGGACCGTGTGTTGATCAGTCCCAGGACAGAGAAGGCACTGGGGAAATTGGACGTGGGACAGCGGGGAGGGGCTGGGGGTGCTAGGAGGTAGCGAGATGTAATATGCCGGTACTACATGGTGTAAGATTAACAACGGCCCAAACCCGTGTTTTAAATCAGGCTTTAAGATAATGTATCAAACTTCATGCACAAAATAAAATATACTATAGAAATATGAAAGCATTAAACTCACCGTTGGGTTTGCGTTCGCCTCCATGGTCGCCAGCCTGGGTGATGCTGGTATTTCTTCAATATGACGGTTGTGTCACGTGATTAGGTGGATGTTGGAATCGGACATCCATTGCTAATGTCTGTGACCTGAAGTAACCTTGGCCATTTTTACAGCGAATTTTTAGACGCTGAATTTGAGACGGCGAATTTGAGCAAGTTGAATTGGAGGACACTGAAAATATTGCATTTGAATTTTGAAAAGTTTAATTTTTTATATGCTGAATTTTTTAACACTGAAAACTTAAACTGTGAAAATATGTATATTGAAAATTTGATGACTTTGAAATAGGAATGTGAATTTTTTTTAATAAATGAAAACTGCAACCATGTACGAAAAATGACACTGAATTTTTCTTAGGTTAAAAATATATTCTGAATTTATTTTAATACTGAAAAAGTAAGCACTAATATACAGCATTCAAATTTCAGAGGCATTTTTAATTCAAATTCTGATGGCACATATTTACTTCCATACTCTGATGGCACATTAGAAAAAAGCAAAGCAAACAGTCATGGACCTGCTCAGAAACCCCTTCCCCGTAGGGGAGAGTGGGGTAATGTGAGCCATTTTTTTTACATTTGTTTCCCTATAGGTAAGGTAAAATGATGTATCAGTAAAATGTAAACATTTCCTATTAATTTGGGATGTTTCCTAGCTATGGAAGTTATCAGAATATCGTCAAGACAAAGGACAATGAAAATATGATTGTTTTAAAAAAAGTGGTCCTGTGTCTCACTTTACCCCAGATCAGGGGTAAAGTTAGACAGACCAGAAAAATCAATGGGGTAAATTGAACCATTTGGGGGTAAGCTGATACACTTACGTTTTCCACTTTAATACTACCATAACACATGTTGTAACAATTTGAATCCTGACTGACAACCTAAACTTCAAAAACAAAAAATTGTCAGACTACGATCAGTGTTATGGAGATTGGGTTACTTTCAAGTGCTAACTATAATTAACCAAAGTATTAAAATGTAAATCAAATACAACATAATATACTTCAAAATGTTTTAATAAACATTCACAGTGTGATAATCATAACACAGGACCTTTAGCTAGTATCTGGGTGTCAAGAGCAAAGTACAAGCAGAACCAGCTAATGCACAGTCTGGGTCTCAGAACGTGGACCCATAATCGGAACCAGCTATAACACACTACAGACTGGGGCTCAGAAAATAGGATTATCATAACCAGCTAGAACAGCTCGGGACTAAGGATAAAGACTGGACACACCTGGATTAGCACATCAGCTTCATACTCAATGACGATGCCTACTCTACATTCCAGCCCTGAAAGTTACAGGGAAAGGTGAGGAGTTGCTCTCTCCGTGTGGTTCCTCCAGGCCTATTAGGTTGAGGCAGCTTTTTCACAACATCACTACAGCCAGATTGTCGAAGAACTCCCCTACTGTAGTTTTATTGAAGGCTGTAGCCCTTCCCAGGGATGTTGCCTCTGGAGTTCGGACAGAGAGATGGCAACATGCAAGAAACCTCCGAAACCACTCTATACCTGGAGAGTACATAATTTATTATTATAAGATTATTATTTAGCATCATTATTTAGCTTGTGATCACTTGCACACCCTAGCATACCTGCACATTGTTTCTCTGTCCAATTGGTTGGAACAGGGATATTGTTTCTCTTTGCGTATTCAAATGCCAGTTCACGGCACTTAACTGGAGGAAGGCCGTGGAACTGGTCAGCTAGTTGTTTCAAGTGTTTAGCAAGCTCCTCCTCCATCTCATCTGTGAATATTCTCTTTGCCTCAGCTACTGCACTCCAGGCTACTGATTTTACTTGCCCTTTCTCTTTTTTCTTTATGAATCTTTGTAGGGTTGTCTTGTCAATATTTCTGTCCCTTCCAGCTTTTCTTAAAGACTTCTTTCCTTGCCTGACCTCAGCAGCTGCACTCTCCAATTCTGCGAGGGGTGTTTGTCCCCAGGTTGTTTTCCTGGTGTACTTTCTTGGCATGATGGCTTTTCTACAATGGTTATGACATAAAAATTAAACAGATGTAATGTAATATTACACTAAATATGTTTAAGACTAAACTTAAATTGTACTTCATGATGGGATAACGTAAGACATTGTATCACATTACCCCACGGCATTTGTCTCATTTAACCCCACAGCCACCATTTTATAAAAAACAACATCTCTAGCAAGTCAGGCTAATCTTGAACTAGTATCAATCACATGGTTGTATATGTTGGAAGTTCATCAACATGCATGATATAAATTTTTCTACCTGAATTAATTTGCTTTGACACAATAGTTAATTTTGTTTATAGCTAGAAAATTTACTTTCATGAGCAAAAAACAAATTTTTATGAAAAAAACATACTTATCACAGCAACAGCACCAACTTCACCTTCCTGGCAAAGGGAGAATGGGACGGGCTTGTAAATATAATGGTCACATGACCATAATTTTGTTCCATTGCCTAGATATAGGGGGTGTCTCACATTACCCAATGTCTCACAATACCCCACTCTCCCCTAGTGTAGAAGCGTCACAAAGTGCTCGCAGTTTCTTTCAAGTAGGTTATAGGAAACCTCCTGGTTCATGAGGACTTCAGCTCGCTGGAGTCACTGTGTGGTTGTATCATCATACTTGTTGTCAAGTTCTTTCTTTAACTTGTGCAGCTTCCCCACTTGAGAAGGGATGGATGAATTGATGCAGACTCTAATCAGCAGGGTTTTACTCAAAGGACCAAGCAGTTCTCTTCATTACATTCTCCATTTATTTAATGTGTATTAGAACATGTTGACCTTTGGTCCAGAAGCAGGTAAAAACCTTTAAACAAACCCAAAAGAAGAAAAATAAATAATTACTTATCTGTATATAAGTTTACATAAATTAATTTCCCTCAAATTATATAACACCTTCACTCAAATTATATAAGCAAACCACTGTGAATTAAACCCATAAAGTAAATCAAAGTTAAATGAGCAAGTAATTAAGTTCCTTAACCTTAAAGTACATTTCAAATTCATATTTACAATTGCATAATATTTATATTCATTTAAATATACAAATATCTACTTTCAAATACCAGTCATAAATATTTACTTTATAAGTATAAATAGCTTCACGTTATTATCCTTCTTCATTTAATGCTAAACTTAACACCTAAATCCATTATTCAAACACACAACAATCAATTCAATCATAAAATCAATCAATTAACGCCACAATCCACCGATTCAGTCCAGATGTTGCTGTTCATGGGCGCTAATAAGCTAGCAAGCTGGAAGTCCGATCGGAGGAACGAGAGTATCTTAGCAGTCCGATCTCATCAACAACACAGCTTGTGTCTTACCGGCTGCCTCTCTGCTCGTCTACAGACTCATCCAACTTGGCACAAATCACCAGGATCTCTGATCAAACGAGTTCCCAAACTCCTGTCCTCTTTGTTTGGTTTTCTCTTCCGCTTTTTTTTTTTTTTTTCTCCATTCGTGTGGAACTCAGTGTGAGTGCATGTTTTTTTCTTTTTTTTTTCTTTCTGATTTGACTTCACACTTGTTGTTGATGCGGTACGAATCGTTTCCCACCACCTCTTTCAGCAGCTGCATGCGCACCACAGCCTTATCCATTATAACGATCGTGGACCCCTTGTCCGCCGGTTTTATTATAATGGAATGTTGGTGTTTTAGTTGTTTAAGGGCCTTTTCCTCCTCTATGGAATTTTGTCCTGTTGTATCAATTCCAGGATTTCAGGTTTGATTTTATGGATAGGGGGTTCCCATTGGGAAGATTACATGAAGGGGGCTGGTGTTTGCTTTTTTGTTGTTCCACTTTTAAAGAAATCTGCCAATTTAATCCTCCGATGATACTGTTGAATTTGGAATCTGTTCAATTCCCTCATGTTTGGATGTTGATGTGAGGTGGGAACAAATGAGAGTCCTTTGGAAAGAAGTTGGATGTGGTGTCCGTCTAATTGAAATGTGGGTGAGACTTACAGCAGAGTTTGGTCGTTGTTTATCCATCCCACATCATGCTTCCACAAATTCTGCAGACAAAAGAAGACAAGATTTCCAACCAATCAGATGGTTGGAAATCTTCAAATGAATTTCCAAATTTGAAAAATTCTTATGTTTTGATTTATGTTTTGGTTAAATTTGGCAGGAATGTGTAAATGACAAAAAATGTTGTTGTGAAAGAGAATGCTACATAAAAGGTACACCACAGAGGTCACATAGAGAACACAGCAGCTTGGTCACTCACACACAAACACACACAATACACATGTGAGCTCCTGTGTCGCCTGTTCTGCTACAATAGCACCAACACAATGTGGAAACTGAGGGAAAAATTGCTGAAGGAACAAGTGCCTCCTGAAGTTAAATTGTTTTCAGTTGTGTATTTTTTTTTCTCCAGTTTTACCAGGTTAAAGTGTGAGAAAATGAGTGTTAAAGTTTTGGTGATCAAAAACTTTAAATTGGATCAAAGTTGCCAATGAATGAGGGGAAATGTATATCTCCCTAGGGGAGCAGAGAGTATGTCCATCGCAGGATTTATTTATGATGGTGAAGCTGCAAAAAGGCTATGAATTAATTATCAAAGCATAACTCTACCAGCTTCAGAAAGTAATCTACTGAGGTAAAAATTAAAAGAGAAACATATAAACTATATGTACTTACATGATAATAAGCTTGTTTCTATGTTAGCAGTGTATTGTAAAGGCGTAGAAATGTCATACTTACTCAAACACCAGTAGTTTTTTCTTCCTCACCATTTTACTTCTCCATCGTAAATCCACGCAAAACTACAGAAAAATACAGCAAAAAAAAGAGTGATCCAAAGTTTTTAGGATGAAAAGCGCTCACTGAGTTGTTTGGATCCCAAACTAGATGTCAGAGGTTTCTCCTGGAGCTTGTTCAGTGTTCACGGTTCTGACTGATTGTAGTTTCTGAATCAAAAACTCCAAACCGACCGTTTCTGTCCCTGAAAACTGCCATGCACTCTGGACAAAAGAAAAGCATGGGTGACATTTTCAGACAGACATTCCAGTTGCAGGGCAAGAGGCAAACCCAATTGTCGAGATCTTTGAGGGCTCCCGCTACCAGCAAAAACATGACCTACCCTTAAACCAGTTGTGTGTACAGCATAGATGTTCCTGTCTGTCAGAACATGGTCAGGCATCTCTTCAAATGTCAAATGATTGTCACGAAACGTTCCATCACTGATCAGTTGCTGTTTAACGCCGACATAAAGTTGGTCTCCTTTTTCAATCACTCTGTCAAGCAACACTGTGTCAAACTGCAAGCCCTCATTGTGGTACGCTAAAAATGTGAGTGCCATGCATGTGCACTGGTGATTGCGGGAAAATGCAGCATACCTTTTGTCGGCTTGAGAATATGAGGCACTTACCGACTGGACAGGTGGACCGCTGATCCCGGGTTCCAGCGCAGAACCCGGGATCAGCGGGTTCTGCGCTAAAAGAAAAAAAGTCAGTATTTATACAAATGTTCACCTGATGACTATCTACCACCAATTAGGCCAGTTGTACACCAGTATTTTGTAATTCAGTAATCAATTATTCAGGTGATAAATAAATTAATTGAAATATAATTTTGATAAACATAATGGTAAATACTATTATTACAACAGTATTGGATCAGTTTTCAATATAAATACATATGTTCATATTTGTGCATCTAAAATTTGTTTTTCTGTACTTCAGAAATTAATCTGTTAACAATATTAGCTCACTTTTTTAGCCAATCTGAAAAAACAAAAATTTTGAAATTACATTCAATTTAATAAAAATAAAAAAGGCACAAATAATAAAGCAGCACACCCACAAAGTTAAAAACCGGAAAACACATTTTTTAATATATATAAAATCACTTTGCACAGTCATTTGTAACTTTTGTGCGTGACAATCTTTGGCATCTTCGTCATACACAGAACCACGTATGTCAACTTTCTCCACAACACATTGCCCTCTTCCACCCATTTGTTGTGACTGAAATGGTAGGAAGGAGTTACCTGGCAACTCCCATCCCGGACATGGTCCTCCAGCGGCATGGAAGAGGACTCGGCACGGGCCTCGACGTCCATCGGGGGGACCGGACTCCGTGCCTGGCGACGAGCTGGCGTGGTGGTCTCTCTCGGCAATCCAGCTAAAAGTAACTTTTTTTCTTGTCTCTCATTCTAAAGAGTAACAAAGTTAAAGCAGGAAGAAAGATGAAAAGAAAGCCAGAGGTTGAGTGTTCTGCAGGGAGGGAAAGCTCAGGAAGGAGGATCCGCTTCCCAGCATTCACAGAAGGGAACTGGGTTGACCAGGGGATCCACTGGTCCAAAGGAGACTTTGGAATATGAAATATGATTCAGGGTAGCGATGTAGGCAAGTTCAGTGGAGTAGGAAAAAAAAATAAATAAAAAAGTGTTTGGAAGGACAGGAGGCAACAAGATCAGAGAAAAGGAAGTGTTGGAATATTTCCACGGAAATAAAAGGAACAGGATGATTGTTGGGAAAAGTAGATAGAAAAAGGACAACAGAAAGATAGGAGAACATAGAAAAAGAGTATGGAAGACTAAATGCCAGAGACTCAACAAATATTAGAGGCAACTCGGATACAACACGTCATTCATCAGTGACAACTGAATTTGTGTTCATATCTGAAGTCCATGAAACCCAAATTCTACTGGCATTTAAGTGTTTAAGACAATCAGATTTTGTGAGATAAGAATAGCCATCATTATAAAGTCACATTCACCTGTTGTATGAATTTTATGTAAAGCCTGGAGTGCCTCTCTCTAGGCTGCAGCTCTCCCCTCCGTGCTGAAAGTTTGGACATAGTTGAAATTTTAGAAGTTTGTTGTCTCTAGTAAAGCACAGAGCCATCAGTGGATGGGATAGTTTCCTATATCAGAACTTTTTTGTCAAATGTGTTTTCATCTCCTCTTTTTCACATTAATCTTTTATTTTGGAAATGTAAAAAAAAACCTTAAATGACCATACAAACATTAAAAAATAAATTAATCTGTAGGGGCAAACTGTAAAAAAAATATATATATATAGTTTATTTTGCATAACTGTGCAAACGCTTAAACTAAGAAATTAAAGTGCCCTTTAATTTTTAGTAATTGGTTTTCTTTTTGATCAGCAAGCTTTATGTTCTTCCTCTACCTGTTAAAGCTCTCCTTCACGTTTCTCCTGTGAAGTTTATTTGTGCAGCATATATCAAGATTAAGGCAGTTCAAAGTTCACAAGAACATAAAATCTATATAATCGCATCACATTTGTGATCAACAGCCTACTACAGGAAACCTTTTTGATTTAGAAATGACCTTACCATTCCAATACTTTCATTTTCAACACGCAAAATCACTGGCAGATTTGGAATCAGTTTGATGCTGGGAAAAATAAAGTCCATTTTCTGCTTTCTAACAGACAACCTCAAGACTTTGTATCCAAACTTACAAGTATTGACATTACTCCATTGTGACCAAAAAGAGCCAATGTTCCTTCTTAACATGCCGCTAAAGACCTTCATCCACTCTGAAAGAGCTATGTGCTATCTTTTTAATCTAATTTTACATTCAAACGGCTGTTTTCTAATATTCCAGAGACATTTTGAAAAGATAAAAGTGCTCCAACCTGCACTAGATCTCTTACTGACACTTAACACAAAGCAGAATGTCAGGAAGATCAGCAGGTACAAATATTGGTCCCTTTACTACAAGCGGGAAAAGTGTGTGTACTGGTACACTGAGTTACTCTTTGTTCTGTTTTCTGCTGACCTGTTTATGTCTCTGATGACCTTTGCATTTTGCTCCATGCTATTTTGAATGCACTCAGATAGATGTGCTATTAATATTAACACAGCAAGGAACCTCATCTGTTATTCTCAAAGTGTTGTAAAGGAATCTGGGCCTGCCGTTTAGCTCCTGTAGACACGCACTCCTCTGTGATCCCTGTCTACTCGCTTTGAGAGCAGAGCTTCAGTGGATCTAGAAAACCTCCAGCTGTTGGTATACATCTGTAAACAGGAACAGCGATGACACGAACAAAACGTCTTAAACGTCTCAGGCTTCTTAACACGGACAGAACGATTTCTACTATTCAAGTACTAGCCAGGTCTAAACTTGTCTTGCTTGCAAAGTGTAGTTTTTCTGAAAATAGCATTTCTTTGTGTGTCTTTTAAAAACTTTTGAGTAGTGTGTTTTTGTGTTCCTTGAGAAACTCACATTTTAGAGACACAATGGCATCGCAGCATGCTTTGTGCATCACTGCAGATGCTTTGTACAGCCATAGCAACAACAGGGCAATATCATAACATACCGCAGTACTAAAGCTATCAAACCCATGTTTATGAAGCTGTGGTAGAAGTTATGGTTGCAGTTTATACTGTGATTCATCCAACTCTGAAGACAGACCCTGGATCTGTGAATGAAATGAAACCCAACTTAGTTGTGTTCCAGTTCCAAATAGGCAATGATAATTGTTGTGCTTGCTAAGTAGTTTAATTTATTTTAGCAAGTTAGCAAATAACAATGTTTTTTATTGTATTTGAATTTGAATGTAGATATGAGCAACATTGGACCAGATCGTTGCCTGTGTAGAATTGCTCAAGGGTTCAGTTCTCCTAAGGTATTTTGTAGGGAGACCCCGTGGGAGTATATGGCTTTAAAAGCTATCCGATCTTGTATGCCCAAATACAGAGGCGTGTCTGCATTAATAGAGAAAAGTCGAGTCTTTTTCCAGTACATGATGGATGTTTCCTGGGTTGCCATTTGTCACCAATCCTACTTGTGGGGTTTATGGACAGGATCCTCAAGGCCTACAGGTGGAGAAGAACCTCAAGATCTCATCTTTGCTCTCCAAACATGATGGGGTTCTTTTGGCTTCTTTACACTGTGACTTCCAACGTGAGCTGGAGCAGCTGGAGCAGTTTGCTGAGTGTGAGGCTGTTGGGATGAGTCGGCTCCTCTAAGTCTGTAGCCACTGGTCTCAACCGGAAAAAGGTGGACTGACCACTGTGTTTTGGAGAGGTGAGTCTCTTTCTAAAGTGGGGTTTAGCTGTCTTGTGCATGAATGTTGAGCCAAATAGTAAAGCTCTCAATTGACCGGTCTGTTTTGCATCCTTTAGACGTCAAAACAGGCATCTACAAAATAAGTTACTAAATTTTCATAGTGTATAATAGTTTTTCTGCCCAGATATGTTTCACATTGTCCTTAAGTTCCTTGAACTGGAATTAAATATTTTGGCTATTTTTTTTCATGTGACTTTTCAACCCCTTCAGTTAGAACATTGAATCAGAATCATGGATAAGTGAACCGACTCATACAGAGCTAGTGTTCACTACTGACTGATCATCAAAACATTTGATTAGCAGGTCAAATCCAACCTGAAAGCCTCCCGGGTTTCATTGCACACACATATGTACACGCCTACGACATACACACACAAGTGCAAGAGGTGGGTTGAATAAGTTGGGGATCTCCCTCTGCTCCACCTACTAGCCTCCAGCGACTCCACTGGTTGAACAGAGGTCTATACAGCCTGGGAGTGTCTCACTAATTTCTATTTAGATGTCTGCCTCCCGCCCCCCTACTCTGGGGAACACTGTGATTGATCTTGATTTCATTGACTACAATTCAGGGAGGAACCATGTCTGCTGCTGTGAACACGTGTTTTTTTTTCCTTTTAATGCTCCCTAACGCCCTCTATTTTCCCTACCATTCTGGGAAATTACTCGTAAAACAGACATCATCTCTAGGAAGAATTAGAAAAGTAACCAAATAGAGAGTTGTGCAAAGCCCAGCAGAAACTGTCAAAGGGTAAAGATGTTAGCTTTATTTTTTTTAAAGGTGCTGTGCTGATGTAACCTCTGACATTACTATTGATTAGCATCACCTGTCAGGCTGCTGGTGTACTTCATTCACCGTCGTTGCAAGGTGCAGGAGAGACCTGCAGTTTGGACTTTTTCTTTGGCACAAGGTGCTCTGGTGGCAGCTGCAGCGACATTGGCGTTTCCCTGGCAGGTACACTGAAGGACGACTCCCCTGGGTCCAGTTTGGACGGCTTTAGCGGCGACCTTGAAAGACAATAGGAGACAATAAACCATAAATCAACCCAGAATGAAAGTGCACAACGGTGGTGGGGTGTGGGGTGGGGGGACACACGGTTGGTGGAGACACAGGTAGACAAAAACGGAGGGAACTAAGACACACGTGTCACTCCCAGGTTCATTCATGGTCCCAGTGAAGCAGCGCTCTGTTCCAATGTTTGGTGGACTCAGCAAAACGGGAGCTTCCGCACCAGAACCTGATTCCACAGAAGAAGAGAGGATGGAGAGCAGAATGAAGGGACGGCTCACAAAAATCATACAAAAATAATACACTGTCATCTGATCAAAGCAGGCGGCACTGAGTATCATATTCTTTGATCTCTGCAGTGACTTAAACACAATTCATTTCCCACATCATGACCAAAGCAGCTCACCAGCTGTCTGCACTCAGCTTCCTGACCATCTCTGATACACCTGGAGACAGCAGTCATCTCAGTTTACTGCTACACAGTTAATCTTCTCATCACAGTGACAAATATTTTACTGATAACAATAAATGACATGACAACTGCTTATCCCCACTTGCTACATAAATTGTAATACATCAGACCCACAGGGGAGAGACATTGTCTTCGGATTTTCATTTTTACTTTTTTAAAAGTGATAGTTCATTTGTCTTTCCAACCATGCAGTGGTTTGTTTTGATCCATTTTGCTGAATCCTACAAAATGACATCATTGTGTAACATACACTTGTGGCTACCACGACAAAATGTGAAAAAGTTCAAGAGGTATGAATGCTTTTACAAGGCAATCTATATATTAGTGCAGCTTATCCATCCTGCCTCTGTAAGCCTGATGCATCTGTAGCTTTTTTCTTTGCCATCAAATCTTTCCTCTGTCTTGTAAAGATTTTCCTTTCTGCTATTACAGCAAACATGCCTTAAAATACACTCAGGTGAGCTAAGATTTGTTTGGCTAAAGAACGTTATGGTTCCCTGTGATCATACGTCATCGTAGTGTCTGTGAGCTCAGCGTCTTACTGATCCTCTTAAGTAGACTGAGGAATAAATTGTGTCGTCCCTGAGGCTGTATTCAGCCATTTCTGCCCAATTGAAAATGTTCAAATGACAGCCATAGCACAATTTAATCTTAGATTAAACATGCCTTATTTTAAAAAGAAAAACTATCTTGTGGTTTAGGAGCATGTTGAGCAGAAAACACATTGGAAAGAGGAAAAAGGGCAGATTGGAAGGAAGCCACGGAGGATGATAAATTCACCCCCAGAATAAGTGTCTAAAAAGCTGCCATGTTTTATGAAATGCACCCTTAAGCTACGCTAAGTGAAAAGCATTAAAGAGGTTGTGATTTTCCTCTGAGACCATTAATAAGGTAGAATACATGCACAGCTAATTTATTAACACATGCCTCTTTACATTCATTACCACTGAGGCAGCAGCCCTTAGCTGTGCTGGTCCCGGCGTACACACTCTGAGGCTCAGGACAGACCCGGTGTGAGCGATGCGCCCCGGCTCTCCGCCGTTAAAAGTGTCATCATAATCGATTGGTGGAGCCGAAAGACAAACTGGAACCTGTCCAAATTACAAATTGAACAGAGAATCCTCTTAGCCAGAACTTTGAACATTTTAACCAAACAATTAATTTTAATGACCATTGTGCAGAAACCCCTCACCCCTTCTCCCCCCCCCCCCCCCCAATTCTTTGTCTCTCTTATTCCCTGGCTACCTAAAATTGGGCTAACTTGCTGATAGGGACAGAACACTAAAGCAGATTGGAATATCTCTGTTCCCCCATAACTGTTTGGCTGACCAGAGGTTGACCTCGCTGTTATCCCTCAACATGCGACAAGGGAAACTGCCAGGCCAATTTAGAATGTCAAGATGCTCTCAGCTGTATCACTGGACCTTGAGTTTAAGGTCTTCCTTTGAGGGAAAAACACACGAAATCGCAAACACAAGGAAAGCACATTCAGGTGGAGGTGTATGTAAACAGAGGCGGTTTCTGTCATCAGATTTGTTAATATTTCCAAGCAGGTTGTATGCGCATATAAATTCAGACCTTGTCTAGTCCAAATAGTTTTCTTTGAATCAATATTTTTTTCTTATGTATTTGGAAAGAATAGTCTAAATATACATTTAAGAAAATACCTATGCCAGACCAGTAGGTGGCAATAATTTGTGGAAGCTTGTCATTTTGGTGCTGTTTCGGATTGAGTGTGTTGGCAATTTGTGGTCAGACAGTAGAAGTTGCAGTAAAGTACTTTGTTTTAACTCACCTTACCTTGACCTTGGGGTTTCCAGTCTGCCCAGTCAGATGATGGGCCCGCAGCCATGAAGGACTAAAGAGACAGGTGATTAGTCCAATAAAGGACTGCTTAATCCACTTTTGGCTCCCAAGAAACAAGCAGGACAAATTAGAACACTGACATCAGAGAATAAGATGTAAACATAAAAACTATATCTAATTATAGAAGCTATAAGATAAAATGTCAAAATTAAATGGGTTCTCAAAGACTGCAGCCGTCCAAGGGCCGACATAATTTGAATTTAAGTTCGTTCTTTAGCATTAGCTTCTGCTAAGTACAGTGCTTTAGCATTAGCAGAACTAATGTTTATGATTAGCGCATCGAGGTTAGCGCAACTAACTTTCTAGTTAGCGGTGCCCACCCCTGTAGAACACATTTATAAATAAATTTCATACACATTCTTTCTCTCATTATTGTTTCATTTGGCAAATGCAAAACATTTTAGGCAGCTGATTTAGAAGTTTAGTCTCATTTAACTTCAGACACTGAGAAGAATTGTGTCTTTTTATTTGGGAGTATATTAACTTCTGGTTTCAGTCGTGTGCTTTGTTAGTTAATCCAGACAGAAAGACCCCCACCTCACCTTTGCTGATGTTGACAACGCCATCAGGTTCAGCAGTGGAGTAAAACAAAAAAAATAAACTATGTAACTTCAGTATTTGGAAATGAAAAATGTCAAGAGTTAGTGAAACTAATCAAATGAAATCATGGGTCAACACTGAAGTGACTCATCATTGTGTGTGCTGTAGTGCTTCCTCTGGCGGCGGGGGGGATTGTGAGCTTCAAAGGCTGGGTCCAGCCCTGGTCAACGCTTGATGACCAGCTGTTCATTGATTTGGACCTCAGGGTCACATAGACAGGATGTAATCAATCGATATGCTCACCTTCTTAACAGTCCTGTTTATGTTTGCATTTCTTATGAGTGTTTGTGTGTTGGTAATTTGGACCACAGGGGTGTTGCAGCAGCTCATTAGGGAATGTAAAGCAGCTCCCAATGTTTGATTCAGCAATATCAGTAATGTTATGAGGACACCAAAGGAAAACCAAGCGCAGCTGCAGTTTATTTAGGAAGTTGCGTGATGTACATAAAATACTGGATGGAAACATGAACTCTTCCCCTTTTGACAAAATTAAGAATTGTTTAAATATTTCACTGTGGAATGGTGTGCTGCAAAAAAAAAAAAAAAAAAAAGACAACAGAGCAAATTTATTTGAGGGAACCAGTTGAAGAGATAAATAAAAAGTCCTTCCATTGAATATACAAACCTTTTTCAAACAACTTCACCTTAAAGAGACAAAATTTAATGTTTACCAGAAACAACAATGCCGTTTTATAGCAAAATCAATCAACTGTGTTACCTTCAGTTGTTGAAAATCCTGTTTGTATCAAAAACTTTAAAGAAGTTCGACTTCATAACAAAGCCATATCTGATGCCTTGAAACTTAAACCTAAAGTTCCACCAGCTGTTTGCTAATTGCAAACTTCCGGTGTCTCTCGTTAACGACATAAATAGCTTAATTGCAACATGAACTCTCTGACTGTGGACGCTATGAAAGCTATGGGATACGTATCCAATTGTGTTCCATATATGTCAGTGGCACAGATTGGAGTTCTTTGGGGTGAAAAGATTGTAACTATGCTATTCACACTGCAGTGAAAAAGTAGAATATGGGTCCCACAGCTAAAAAATAAAAAATCAGATTTGGGTCTCTTTTGCTTGCTGTGTGAATCTAGCCAAAGTAACTCTTGTGACATTTTTATTTTTTTGGAAAAATAAACAGATTTTTTTGGTGTTCCTTTAGAAATACTGAGAAGAAATTTTGCAATATTTTTTTTCTCATTAAAGCCCTTTCAAAGTCTAAAAATAGAAGAAAAAAGAAGAAAAAAAACAAGCAGATTGCACACAAACATTTTTAAACTTTATAGAACGTAGTTTTTGTAACTCTCGATAACCACGAACCATCACATCAAATGAGCCCGAGGCAGCAATAGAACAAGTAAGAAATACCGCCACCTAGAGGCGGAAGTCAGCAGTTCCTGAAACGTATTATTGTTTCTGACAATTTTTTCAAATAAAAAAATTGCAATCGGTTCACAATTATGCATTGACCACAAAACATAAAAAAAAAAAAAGCCTAAGTTTGTTGATATTGCGTGAACGTTGTGTTTGCAGATTCACAAGAAAATGGAGGGACGATTTTTTCCAGGTGTTTTGTAGGCCAGGGGCTAGAAACCAGTGTTAAAAGCGCATGCTGACACCTACTGTTTCGGGGTGGCAAAAGCGCAGCCCTTTGCTGGACAATGTTAAGTTAAATGACACTGCAGGGCTGGCTAATCAGATTCCAAAGGATCCATATGTTAAAAAAAATAAATAAAAAATCAGAAAAAAAAATCAACATATTCCTGTCATTATATGTAAAGAATTAATTAGAATTTATAGATTTATATTTTTAGTCATTTTCCAAATGTTTCTTTCCTGACACTCTCATTCCATTTGTTTATTTTCTAACTGCATATTGTCTTTTAATTCACACTTTTTTCTTTGTTGCAGAGCTGCTAAATTTATTTTCCTTTCTTTGTAGAATAAGAAGGTCAGAGTTTATCCATGCTGTTTCCATTAGATGGACGCAAAACACCAAACACCTCGTCTGCAGAGATCAGACTTCACAGACCTCTGTGTCGACATGCCCGGCCGTACGGCGTGCATCAGCATTCAGTCAGCCTGTCTGACAGAAGATAAAATGACATTTTCATCGCTCTTTAGCGGGACGTCCCTCACACACGAGCACACACTCACGCATTCTCACCGAAGCACACGCACACAAGTCTGCAGCGTGCACAATCGCGCACATGCGCACACGCATACATCCAGACATTCCCATTTAATCTGATAAGTCAGCTATAGGAAAGTGTGGCAGGGAAATAATTAAAAGGTGTTTGAAGGAGAGGAAAAGGACGGAAGAGAGGGCGAATACTAACAGATACAAAAGCCGAGCTGTTCTCTCTTTTATTTGCAGGACAGTTTAAGGAAGTGAGCTTGAAGAAGGAAACTATCCCAAACTGAACATGGGCTTGGGCAGCACTTCCATTCACATGGAAAACACTGGGCAGTGTTCACAAATGTACACAGCAAATTCTGCAGAGTTAAACCAACACTAGGCTGAGTCGATTTTGTCCGTATGAGAATTGGTGCTAATTAAACTTGTTAAGAGTTGTTTTAACAAGAAATTCAGTAATTTTAACACCTGGAATTGTCATAACTACTCAGACTCAACATATAGTGTTGATTTAACATGCAGAATTTGTTGTGTAAAAAAAGAAAGCAGAAAAGAAGCAATCTTCAATCAACTTTATCCAAGAGTGTAAATCAGACATTCTGTGAATCAGGCTTTTAATAATAATAATAATAATTATTATAATTATAATAATTACACTCTTTATTTTACACATTACAACCACAAACCTCTGTGTATTTCATGTGACAGACCAACACATAGTACTGCTTTAATAATAATAATTATAATAATAATAATAATAATTACACTCTTTATTACAACCACAAACCTCTGTGTATTTCATGTGACAGACCAACACATAGTACTGCTTAACTGCAAAGACTTAATAATAAATTTGACAGTGAAGGTAGAAGCTAGTAGCTGAAAACTTAGATTTCGCTCCTGAAAGTCTGCTTTTTCAGCATTCTGGATATTTTTTTCACTTTTGTGAAACAGTTTCCAATTTTACATAGTGTGCTTATGTTTTTCTCTCTTCGACATGTTTTCAAGGACAGTTTCTGAAAAACCTCTTGAGGATGTACTATGGGTTTATTATCCCAATGAAACACGCAGAAAGAGATGGGATTGTCGAGTTCAGCAATTTTTTATTTAAAGTCACATTAGTATAAGTGTGAACAGACATTACAAAATGCTTGCACAAGGCTTATGGGCTTTATTAGTTTCTTATATAGACTTAAAAAGTATTTGATCAAATATTTTGATGAGAAAAGAAGCTAGTGAAGGAAAACTAGCCATGGACTGAGCTCAGACTTTTATTCTGCTGCTGCCCTAATCCAGCAGCATTCTTCAGGAGAAAACACATGGGCTTTTTTCATAAAGCAAATGTCAGGATTCAGGTTAGGTCTTCCTGATCATTTCCCTAAATTAGCCACATTAATTATGTTCATCGTAGTGCAGATGGACTCAGAAACAACCTCTTGAGGATGTATCTGGGTTTAACGGTGGGTCAGAATTCAGCATAAATTCTGTAACAGCAAGAGTTTAGAAAATGTAATTTTTTTATTTATTTCACAACTGCTGACAAATATAATGCCATGTTTTAGCTGGAGATTTAGATCCTACCTTGAAAGGTATTTACTCTTACAGATTTCTGTTCAAAGTATTAGCTGATCAAATATTTTAGATGAGGATAACCAAATATAGTTTTGGAAACTTCATTTTCTGACAGAGCAAATTTAGTCAACCTGGCCTTATGTACTAATATAACTGCTGCCTTTTTTCTAATCATGTACTGTCATTAATGGTGATTTAACACATTGTTTTGGTTTATTTCACCAGTCGGAGCCAAACTGCAGAATTTGGCTCTGCAGTTTGGCTGCGACTTGACAATCGGCAACTTTGTCATAAATGTTTTTTATGCGTATTTTGAAATTATTGTGTTAAAAACATTTAAGGGAAACAGCAAAACTTTCTTGACTTTGCAAAAAAGCTACGGTTTACATCATAAAAACATCATACAGTAATCAATTATGAAACAAGCAACAAGTGTCATCCTTTTAATAAGGTTTGAAAAACAGATTAGCCTTCAAGATGGACGATTCTATGTAAAAATGTATGATTAAAAAAATCTTGATTGATTTTTTTTTAAATTATTATTATTTTCTTCTTTTTTTCTCATCTTCCCTCTGACTGTCTGAGACCCCTCCAGACCTGGAAAACACTGAACTCAAATTGCAAACTGTCACGACTGAAAAATCCCAGACGTGATGAAAATATTGTAGTACAGTAAATCCGCTGAGGAAAAGACAGAGTGAGAGCGGGGTGAGTCATCAGGCGGACTGCCTACTGTCCTGCTGTTACCCAACGTTAAGGTGACTTTGTCCCTGGCAGCGCGTCCCAGAGGCCTCTGCTCAGCAGCATCCACCTGCTTTCCTCTTTAAAAGCCGGCGCTGCCCCTGCATGGCTCGTCTGTGCGAGGCTTTCTTTAGATGTTATTGGCAGCCTGTCTTTAGCCCTGGTTATTCGAGGCTACACTGGCAGGGAAACGGTCTGTGTAACAGCTGTTGCCACCTCTCTGCATGTCACCTCTCCGCTTATCTCTCCTCTCTCGCTCACAGCTTTCCTTCTCTTTCTGTCATAAGTCTGTCTCCTCTGTTGTCTTCTTTCCTCTCCCCTTTGACCTTTGCTCTTTACTTCTCTCCGACTCTCATTTCTGACTTTAATTTTGGACGTCTACAGTGTAGGGATGTTAAAACTGGTGTGATGTGCTCTAACTTCCTGGTTTTAGTGAGAATGCTAGCAATTGCATTCTGGATCAGCTGCAGCTGGAGGATTAATTTTTAGGCAGACGTGTGAAGACGCTGTTGCAGTAATTGATTTGACTAAGGATAAACGCTTTAGTCGAACATGCGACAAGGGAAACTTGCTGCATGTCTAGAACTAGATCTTTAGTTCTAGACAAACTAAAGATCGAGTTTGTCTAAATCTTTGAGACATAAGTCCTCTAATCCTAGAGATGTTCTTCAGGTGATACAAGGCCGACTTTGAAACCGTCTTCAGGTGGCTCTGAAGGTTCAGGTCAGAATCCATCACCACACCTAGATTTTGGGCCTGATCGCTGGTTTCTAGCTGTAACAGTCCAAATCAATAGGAGCAGCCTTGGACTTTCTGAACTATGGAAACCCAAAAAGTACATTGGTTAAAGTACATTGTGATTTTCCAAAAACTAAATCTTCAACAACCAAAAATTATGAAACAAGCAATAAGCATTATTGCTTGTTTCATAGCTGGTTTTTATCGCCCAGATCTCCTTTTACACCCAGGTAAAAAACAGGAGTCAGGGAGGCAGGAGATGAATGTACATCACTTCAGATTAATAAAGTGATTCTCAAGACAGTCCATATCACTGACAGAACACACACTTACAGACACACACACAGAACACGGAAGCACATTGTGGCTTTGAGCTAGTTTGAACAGATTCATCAGAGCACGCTCCTGCTGCTCGCCGGTGACGGATAGAGCTGCGTGTGGGAGCCGATCTGGGAGTGGGAATAAAGCTACTGAGGAATATGACTGATAAGACATCCACCATAATCACTCTTTGCTATTCATTCAACCTCCCCTGCCACTCCCTCTCACCTCAGCAGCTCCCCATCAACTCAACTCCTGTCTTTTATTACATGGGGTGTGTGGAGGGGGTTCACTTTTTTTTTTCCTCTCTTGGGGACGATATTTCCTCTCCAAGTTTCCCCTTCGCTGCTTTTGCTGACTGCGGTGCAGATTCTACATTATAAGCTAATATAACAAAATATCGCCCTGCTGCCCCCACACCCCTCCCCTGAGCAGGGTGATCTGCTTAACTGTATTTCCGTCCTTTTATATGTTAGAGATGAATTTGGCAACATGACCGTGCTAACAGGTTTGGGTTATAACTCTCTGGTAATTCGGATGGCTTTGAAGTCTGGATGTCGGCCCAGACTTTGAAAAGTCACACTCTAATTTGCTCTGCCACGGTGTTTAATTGGTCAGCTTCTGCCCCCAACCCCCCCTGGGGCCCCCCCTCCCCGGGCCAACGATCGACCTGCTGTAAGTCTGTGACGTTTGTGTATTGAATCTGCTTTTGCGGCCAAAAACGTGACAGATCTGATGAAATCTGGAAGCTCCGGTTAAATTATTTTCAGGTCTCTTCATCCAGTCATTAAAAACAAAAACAAACATGCAAAAAAAAAAAAAAAAAAAAAGACGCAAAATGATAAAAACCACACATCAGTGTGGATGTGGGTATTCGCCCTCTGTCGATACATCCGGGCCGTTCTCATGTGCGGGCTGCAAAGGTTTTTCCAACACTTAGCAAGCAGCTTCTGACTTCCATATTTCTTTACATTAAAGAAATCAATGACCTGACCCTATTACCCTTTTTTGAGTTGTTTTCCATTACACTGATGCCCTGCATAAATTTTCATCAGTGCGTTATATTAATGTTGCACACTACAGCGGTGTAAGCACAAATGCACGCAGTATGCAGTATGTTACCTCATAAAAATAATTTGTGGAAGCTGTACGGTAACACTATGTTTTCTAAAACCACCTTTCGACGCAATTCTGTACAGGCTGCATGGCTGCAGAGCAGGACTGCGCCTGGCCAAGCAGTGCCCAGAGGACCCCGCAGCAACGTGCCAAAGTTAAAAATGTTTTTATCTCCTCAGAGATCTTAATGTCTCCGATCAGAGGGAATCACTAGCTGCGACTCCATTTCCAATGTGCTCAAATCTTTGACTATTTTCTGCTGATATGGAAAAAAATTTCTCAATGTCTGTGTTTCCATTAAATAGGAAATGAAATTCAAATCACATGTGAATAAGCTTGTTCACGAGATGAGACATTAAACATAATAGCTGCGATGAATGTAAAAAGTTACATAGGATATAATCGCAGTCCAGTCATGGCGCTAGCGCCAGTGGTGCAACAAGTGGGCACAGGGGCGCTGCACTAGAGAGGGCGCCAAAAAGGGACTTTTTTTTCCTAGTAGGAATAGTCTGTATTTAACCATTGTTTGTAAATGTGTGAAATGATCAATAACAGAAGAACAGCACTGATTAAGGGCCTTCTGCTCCGCTCCTTCACCTACCCTCCCACACAGGCGCTCGTTTTTTTCTTTATTTTACATTTTAATCATCTTATATAGTGCACTTGACAAGGTAAAGATGGAGCAGTAGAAAAAAAACGCTATCAGTGGTACAATAAAATAGAAAATGGAGGAGGGAGGGGGATAAATATGTTGAAGGGACGAAGAAAAGTTTTTCAAAATTACCTATAGGTAATGTATTACCTATATAGCTGTATGAGATGGGGGGGAGGGAATGTGTTCGCATCCATCTCAAAAATATGTAGTTGCACCCCTGGCTAGCGCTCATCGTCTATCAGCCAATCAGAGGAGACGTCGGGGTCTTATTCAGGCGTTGGAGCAATGAGCCCCGCCTGCTTTTGAGTGGCTGAGTATGCAACGTTTTGGGGGAAATTGTAGGAAAGTTACAGAAAAGTTATGGACTCAACATATTCAAATTATACAAAATTTTTATGAACTCTGTGATGCTATTGGAGATCTGGTGGAGCCAAAAAACCCTCAGAAACTGTCATCCTCCTACTGCTTCCTGTCGTCTTCTTCACATCACTTGTGTGATGCGAAACAAGCGTTTCCATCGCAGCTTTGCCAAATACATCTATTTCAATATGGCTGAAAAACCACTTCGTCCCAGAGCAAAAAAATGTAAGGAATTTTTTTTTTCCAAATTTGGCATGTTTCCGTTAAGCAAGTTTATTATCGTAATTTTGATTTGCTTAATTCCACTGTTTATGGAAATGAAGCTTGTGACGCAAAATCCATTCTTGGGTTTTGTGCTCTGATCACCGGTAGCCAATTAAACCAAGTTTGTAAACGCGGATGTTTTTTTTTTGTTTCATTGTACAGCAGGCTGTCACACTGCTCTTCACTTTGTCCCACCGATTGTTGCTGAGGTGCAGCAGCTCAATGACAAACTGACAACAATATCACTGCTCTCTTTTTCTCATCCTTATCATCAGGGGCTATATGTGCTATGGATTTTCTTAAGCTATTCTGTGTTCAGACTGGAGCTTGTAAAAAAAAAAAAAAAAAAAAAAAAAAGCAACCAGACATGCTGAGCCTGGCTGCTGTTTTGAGTTGTGAGCACATCGCCTGCTGCTTTTATGTGCAAGCAGCCTGAGGCATATCCAGGCCAGAGGGGATGTGTGTAGGCTGACTCCTATTTCCTAGTGTGACCTGTGCCGTTTGTGAGCGAAATTTCCAAGCCCAGCTAAGGCTACTTTTTCTTTTTTCCAGGTGTGAAAAGTCTCTGTAGGCTGGAAGGCAGTCAATTTTAGCCTGATTTCTGAACAGAAACAATTGGGAGACCCTACTGATTAAAAACTTGGTAGCAAGGAGAGCAGGTGAAGACAGCCACACTTTCAGTCCTGTTCTGGGTCTCAGCTTCCTCCCACTGGTTAGAGCGTCATGTTTTAACTTGACTCTTTTTTTTCATCTTCCCTGCCAGAGTCTCGACCCTAACCCACCTCTTCCCTGAAACCTTATAGCGGCATTAAGATATTTGCCTTATTAAAGATTTTTTTGAGCAATTCAAGTCAGAGCAAGAGAAATGTTTAACACGTTTTATTGGAATGGGTGCTTACAGCTCTTGCTGTTTCCAGTAAACGTCATCAAGTCGACGCTGTTCAAAAGTCAGCGATTGAGTAAAATCAGATCCGATCGTTTCTCAGTAGCCGAGGGTCCAAACCCTCACTGGCGTCAAACTCTGTTTCATTTGGAGCCACATCAGCGTCACAAATGTCTTCAAAGAGTTGGTTGCGCCAGAATGTGCTGCTAAAACCCACTAACAAACTGTTAATATATAAACAAACAGCTGTGTCTGCATTCAATGAGTACTTAAATAAAATTAAACATCTGTTCACATTGATGTATTCTGACAGTGTAAAGTCAAAAAGTGAAACGAAGAACAAGGCAGCTGCTTTTTACCTAAATGTCACAGAATGGTCACATTTTACAAAGATAAGTTAGCTTAGTTAGCTTAGTTAGTTAGCTTAGCCACCGGTGGTGGAAGATAAATGGTTTTTCTGTGATGGTAAGTTGTTTCTCTGCCATTAGCACATTTAGCAGCAACTGCATGACATGGATTGACCCTCCTCCTGGCTCTGATTGGCTGTTTTTCTTCGGGAGCGCTGCATTTCTTCACACACCAAAACCGACCTCCTCACCTCATTGATCTCTTACAGCTTATGTTTCTCATAGCAAACTGTCACCACAGGGTAAAAGTTTTAACAAATATGCACCAAAAGTATTACTTATAAAAGTTGCATGCTACACCTTTAATGTCTTGGCAAACTGGCAGAATTTAGGGTGAATTTTACTGCTGGAGTGTCAGAACACACTTGTTGCCATTTGATTATAATAGAAGGGGCGGATTGGCTCTTCTGCTCACATTCATGCACCACTGCTCTTTCTGCCTCTCTCTCTCTCTCTCTGTGGAGAACAGAGCTGAGGCCGTCGCTGCACCTGCCTGGGAAAACAAAAACAGCTGAAGTAAGCACACTGGCCTTCTCTTGTTGTCCATGTTAGTCAAACTGAATCTTAATATAGGTTGCAGTGTTTATTTGAATGAACAAATACAAAGTTTGAAACTTACTGTGGTTATAAAATCAAACATTGGCAACAGAAATTGCCAGAAAGTTTAAATGGTAAATTTAGGACAAATTCTCCAAAGTAGTGGACTGGGCCACATACACAAATAGGTCTTTAAGATTACAGTTGTGTACTGTAATATTATTTTACAAGTCAAATCAAATCAGTTTTTGTTTGTGCAGAGCCAAATTACACCAATGTGACAAGATGCATAATATTTTTTAATTTTAATATGGATTTACTGAATGCAGAGAAAGCCATAATGTTTTAATAGTTGGTTAATATAGTTTTATCAATATTGTTTTGCCTCAACATTAAGGATATTCACAATCTTGATGTGATCCAAAGTGAAAATTAGTATCTTTATAATGTTATAGGCTTTAATATAAATGTTTGCCTTTAAACATAGAAATGTTTTTTTTTTCTTTTTGACATCAGAGAATATTCAAAAAATGTTCCTTTTAAAAATGTTAAATTAAGCAAGAAAAATAAATGTTTTTTTTGGTAGAAGCTAACTTTTCCATGGCTGCATTAACACACAATATTACTTATTTCACTTTGTCTACAATAAACCTTTCCAATTATGTGTCTAGTCTTCAAGTGTTTTACACAGTTCCTGCAAATCATCACATCTGCACACTAGAAATGATTTCATCTTTTCTTGTACTTGGGACGTTAGCAAGCTAATATACTTGACTGATGCTGATTTTTCAACATAACAAGTAAACTACAGAGTAACACTGAATTTCATAAAGTGAAATTCATTCATGCTGAAGGAATCTCAACTGTTCAGTGCTGATGTTGGACTCTCACTCTTTCACAGCTGTCTGTGTCAGTCTGTTTCTCTCTGTCTTCCTGTTTCTATCTGCTCTCTTCCTGTCATCTGTCTCTCTCTCTCTCTCTCTCTCTCACATCTCACTTCCTCATGTCTGTTTCCAGAGTCTTTTATTTATCTGCCTAAATCTTCAAAGTCAATGCTTTTCATTTTCCATCAAGTTTAGCTCCCTTCACTTGAGGTTCATTGATGCTTTCCTGGACGCCCTCTGCTTCCCACCAAGGTCTTTCCTTTCCGTCCCTCTTCAATTCTCTCCCCAGAGACACTGTCAGTTATCTAGAATCTAAACAAAAACAAACAACTGGAAAGTGTTTAACACATTTTAATTGTGTTAAAATGTGTGGCAAAGCTATGGAGGTACTACGATTGATACACTAAGAAGGGGTCAGATTAGGATTTGATGAAATTGAAGAAGTGTCAAAAGCACATTTTTAATGAATGATTAAATCACACATTTTGGTTCACCTGACAGGACAGTGCCACAATCGGTAGCTTTGCTGCCTTCCAGGTTACCGGTTTGAATCCCAGTCTGGGCTCTTTTTGCATTGTGCCTCCATGTTCTCCTTGTACATGTGTGGCTTCATACTCCTTTACAAACAAAGTCCCCAATAAGGATTGTATTTATGTGTAACTGTGCATGTGTCATATGTATTTTGACTTAGGAATGTTTGAAATAATGGGAACTAGAAATAAAATGAAAATAAAAATATTTATCTTTCCCAGGCAATCGTCTGAGTTGCAATAGGTTTACAACAAGCATCACCTGGAGACAAGGTTACATAGATGTCATTAGGCACTGCTTTGCTCTGTGCTGTGCCCTCCCAACCTTACATCCTTCTTATTACATGCAGAACTGACCAAGCATTAAATGTTTGAAAAATTGTATGTTTTGAGGTGCTTCCCGAAGCCCTGGTATCAGTCAGGAGTGGACTGAGCCCTGAAGTGGAATAACAGAAGCAGAGTGGGAAAGTGTGGAGGAATGGGAGGATTAGCATGTGGAAATTGTTCAAAAAAATTTGAGAGGGAAAAAAGGCAAAACGAAGCAGGAGAAGAGAGAAATAAATAATTAGACCAAAGAACGGATACAGACACTTTTTCTCACAACGGCCAGAAGGATATATGTTGGCTTAACAGCAATCACAAGGCAGAACAATTTTTGCCCTTTGACCTTCAGCTTTCTTTAAAGTTTTATTATGAGCTTTACATCATACTATGTCATTCCCTCATCGAAAACATTCCTGGAGTGTTGCTTTGATTCTTGAATGCATATTTGAGAAATCCTTTAATCACCCATGGCAACCATTCAGCTGTGTAAAACGCCTGTGTGGGCGGAGCTCCGCCTACAGGGCACAGCTCCTCCTTTTAGCTACAGTGTCCAAGCTTCTGGTTCACTGAGCAGCCCTCCCTGCAACTCCCCAACTCAGATCCTTCAGACTAGCCAGAAGCAGTTAGCAAACACCTGGTGGAACTGTTTATCTGCTGAACTCATTATATGAGCTACTTCTCAGTGCAACGCTGTTAAAAACGTTGTTAAAGGGTTAATAGCGGAGTGATGTTGTGATGACTTTCTGAAGGTGGAGCTCAGAAAGAGACAGGTCCAATTTCAAGGCATTAAATCCATACATCTGTCCATTTTCTTACACCCATGTCCCTAGTGGGGTCAGGAGGGGTTCACCCTGGACAGGTCGCCAGTCCATCGCAGGGCAACACAGAGACAGACAGGACACACGACCATCCAAACACACACTGACATGCAGTTTAATAATTATCGGTGTAGCATAACGTCAATGTTTTCACATAACCTGCTTTACAGAACGCCCAACCTGAGCAAGTTAAGCCTGAATTCAGAGAAACTCTGGGTACTCTGTTCCAGAACGAGACATCAGTTTTCCTACAAGGATTTAACCTTTGAGTTTCTCTGGGTCCTCAGAGAAGTGGTTATCTGATGTTGGTGTTGGTGAAATCAAAGCACAACAATTTTTTTAAAAAATGTTATACCTTGCCGCTGCATCATAAGTTAAGGGTTAGTTACTTATTTCATACATTTTCAAACGCTCCATGTGTGACTGGATGCATGAATGGCACTCTGAATTGCTTCTGAAAAATACGAAGGTTAATTAAAATCTTTTCCCAGCATGCTTTTATTCAAGTGTTAACTAACTCATAAATTACAACACACATGACAGAATGCTCCAATCCACATGGCGTCTCAGCTTGGTCAAGATGCAGACCAAACAACTACATGGTGAGAAACCAAAGTCTTTGCACACATATTCTTCCTTTCACTGTTTAACATACTGAAATGTTGTCTGTGCACCATAATTAAATGAGAATCTCACAGTAACCTATCGAGGGACAAAAGATATCCCTCTCTGCCTGACCTTGAGCTGGGATCTAAGCAGCATTTTAATGTGGACCACTGTAGATCTGGTGCCCAGGTTCACATCATATGCAGGTTAATTGCTCTCTCTAAATTGCCCTTATGAGTCGATGTGTCGTTTCATTTGCCCCCCCCCCCCAAAAAAAATACTATGTTTTGAGAACCTACTGCTCCTTATGAGGCCCAAGCCCAGGCCCCAGAAGAACAAGTTCTGGTTGTGGGTTAGGGGTTAGGTTTAGGACTAACTGAGTTTGTTAGGTATAGGGTAAATGTCAAGGTTAGGCTATAGAAATGGAAGTCAATACAAAGTCCTTGTGACAATAGAATGCCGATATATTTGCTTATATGTGTGTCTGAGTGTAGTTATTATACTATATATAAAGAATCTTTCACAATTTTTACCATTTTCTTTTGTCTTTTTTCAGTTTAAATAATTTATTTTGAACACATAAAAAAACTCTGTCCACTGTTGCATGTATTGGTCAGCAATAGACCAATCTACACAGAAGCCCTGAAGACACGTTAAGCTCATTTGCTCACCTATGGAGGCTTTGAATGTCAGTTTTTACTGTTCCAATAAAACACCCAAAGCTTCCAAGCTTTTCTGAACCCCCACTGAGACAGAAAACAATGTGACCTGTAGCTTCCAGACAGATTCCCATTTTCATTTTAATACCGTTTTGATGTCTACTTGACCTTTCCAAACCAGCTGTGTCTAATTATGAAAAATGACTTTGTCACCCTCCTCACCCCCGAATACCCCCTATGTTTGGGGCGGGGTGGCAGTAGGGTGCCACACCATGATCTCGTCTAAGGCACCAAAATGAAGAGTAGGTTCTTGCACACTTTGTTTTGAACTCGGTTGAGTGAGGCTTGGCTGTAGCCACTCTGTCATGGAGTTCAATTCCATGAAGGTCTTGAGCAAATCTGAAAACCCAATGAAAACCAACCTGAGTAGCGCTGTCAATCATCCTCTTGTACATGCTCCTAAATGTGTTAATGACAGAGAACCAACTTACTGTTCCAGAAAAACTTTATCCAACAAGTTTGTTATTGTGCAAATACTAAATGTAAACTACAATAAAAATACCTTAAGTTAATCTGTTATGCTTTGTTTACATACCACTAGCAGTTAGCGGTGAAGAAATTCCACAACTATTTGGCACCAAGTCACAGAACCAAACTGGACTTTACTTCACTGGACTGAGAGCTGATCATCTACTGATGTAATTATCAGACTCAGGTGTGCAGAAGCAGGGATGCATGTAAAAATTAGAGAATATATGAGCTTGAGAACCTTGTTGTAAACTATCCTATCTTTCCTTAGACACATTGAGCTCGACACATTTTCATTGATAGGCTTTCTTAATTCAACACATCTTGATTTTTTTCCACTCATGACATTCTAATGATTTGTTGCTCCTTTCTGGGGTTTCTGGTTCCGTTGCTTAAACATGCAGCAAACTGGAAGAGAAAGTTGATGCATTGCATCTCTGACTATCAACACTTTAACTTTCATGCAACCATTGACTCTGAGGCATGTTTTGAAAAATTATTTCACAGAAGGTAAGGCAAGAGAATTTTTGCTGTCATCTATTTTAATGAATAGATAAACTATCCATTCTTTGGATGGTTTAAATTGACCACGAGCGGTCAGCTAACAAATTGAAGCTATCATGGCACCTTAAGGCTTCTGAAAATAAGAATTCCAACAGAATATCATCTGGATATGAGACTCGCATGTTAAAGTAGCGCCATGAGAGAAAGGGCTGACAGGGTCATGGGGGGGTGGGGTTGACATGCTCACTTGCTCTGAAACGCTTTGGAATTCACAACCCCTATTTTAGTCTTCAGTGAAAGTTTTGTAAACTCACCTTACTCTTTGGTCCAAATCCCCCTTCAGGTTTATATATGTGTGTGTGTGTGTGTGTGTGTGTGCATGAGAGCGAAAGAATGCGACATGGTGTCTGCCAGTCCTCTTCCCTTTTCTGGAGTGGCTGCTCTGGGGGCAGCTAAAAATGGAAAGGGCTCTGTCAGCCTATGATGTACTTGGCACGTGCACACACACCCATACCCACGCCCACACACACACCTGCTGGGTAGAATGCATGCCATGCACTCTGATCCGCAGTCTAACTTGCACTGGTACATATGGAGTTCTGTATAAATTCAAAGATCCATGAAGAGTGTTTTGCTTTGAACAGCTAAAGGTGAGCTGTATTTGGAGGACACACACTCACACACACACACAGAGGCCAGACCGATTCATGTCCCCTGAGCAATAAAGGTGGTCTCTGCTCCGCCTTGAGCAGAGATATACAGTTCCCCTCCTCACTGCTGATCTACATGTTCCCCAATCAGTGAACGATAATTCCTACCTCTCCTCTATTTACTGCTCTGGTAATTGGGGACATCATGACAGGTATTAACCCAATTATCATGAGAATTATAGGCCTCTTCATGCCTTGGCTTGTATTCAACAGTAAACAGTAACCATCACCATTCATCGTGCCCACATAACAAAGCCCATTAGGATCCTTGAAGCCACCTTAATGGCTCCGTAGATGATTGCGTGTGAGGAAATAAAGTTTATCTGAAGAGCTCATGGTGAGATTAGACACATCCAGCTTCCATACGATTGTTTCCAGCTTAATTATGTCTAAGGAAACCATCAGAGAAGAGTTCGAGTCTTCATCTCCACTCCTGGACAGACGTACTACTGATGGGCCTCTGCGTTCTCACTGCTCTGTGTGTGACGTTTGCTCAGTCAGCTGCCTTAGCTTGCACAATTTTGCTTAATGAGTAACTAAAGTACAATTTTATTATTTAGCACTTTTCAAGATAAAAAAAAAATCCCAAAGTGCTTCAACAAACAGAATAATTACACAAAAGAAATTTAAGAAAAAGCAGATATAAAAAAACATGTATTTAGATGGCCTTTAAAGGAAGCCAACTGAGTCCGCTGATCTGAGTTAGAGAAAGGAAGTTCCAAAGTGTTGGAACCACAAAAGAAAAGACTTTGTCTCCTTTAGTTTTCAGTTTTGTACGGGGGACAATGTGAAGATACAAAGCTTAATTTGGAAGAACAGACATACAACTGGATCACATCAGCGTAATAATTACAGGAAATATCCGTAAAAGATTCCAGAATTGGACCAGTAGAGAGCTGATAGAGAAGAAATAAAAATGTTTCCAAAATAGACCCCTGTGGAAGATCAACATGAACAGGACAGGAATGGGATCTGTACTTAGGTGTAGCCAAGAAAGTTGATGTATCAGGCCAGTAAGACGGCAACCATTTTAAAACAGAACCTGAACCACCAGCCCAACTCTAGCAGGACTGGATGGTCACCAGCTGACGTCAGACTTGACAGAAGCAACAGACAACATTGATCTGAGTTACGCTGCATCAAAATAACATTTGAGACTATAAGAAGATGCTTCTGTTGAGTGGGATTTACAAAACCCTGAATGAAAGTGGACCACATCTGGACCATAACCTTCTCTACAATCTTGGCCAGAAAATGAGGCATAAAACTGCAGTGAGAAGTGCAGAAACAATTCTGGCATGCAGAACATTGAATGAAATGGGCATAAAGTAACTCACCTAATTTAGAGCTCGATGAAGTTTCATCTGAGTTCAATCTGATTTAGCTGAATTTGATGTTACTTGACTAAAACTTTGCTCATCCTGCCGCGGCCGCTGATTGAATTTCTGCCTGGTTGGATGTTAGAGGCGGGCCACCTTCTCAGTGGTACAGCCACTCACTAGTCTAATAAGTCTGGTAATTATTCACTCCAAATCATTGTGGGACTGATCATTTATGTGAGTTTTAATTCTTGGCTGCCTGATTTGATTTGATCAGGTTTTCTATGTGATTCACCTCTGCAGTAAAGATGTTGGCACTTTTTTTTGTCTTTTCTTTTGCTGCAGCGAAGCTCATTACAGGAGAATATCACTAAGTTCAACTGATTAAAAATGTTTTAAGGCTGTTACTTCGGAGAGCCTCGCTTTACACACATTTCAATACATTTAGTCTGCAGCAAACCAAGAGACAAAGACAAGTTGTAAAGGTGAAACCATATATTTACATACACTGGACAAATCTGAAATCAGACTACCAAAATCATTTCTATTTACTAAATTCCAGAATATCGAGAGACGATTATTTTAGATTTTATTTTTTTTAAATTCCGAAATGTTTCATAATTGCTTGTCAGCAATTCTAAGGATTTATGATTTACAAATACATGATCTGATTTCTTTGTCTTCAATATTGTTTAAGATCTGCAACTCATTGATTTTGTCCCCCGTGACAAAATGTCAACAAACAAAACTAAAAAAAACAAAACAAAACCTGCATCAAAGACCAAATCCCAACAACTGTATTTTAATATGTAATTCAGAAGCTTTATTCCAGTTTTCAACCTCTACGTTCAGAGAATCTCTAAACTGATCTCTTGAATTGGATTTTATTAAATTATCTCTTTATTCATGTCTCCCTAGTAATAAAAAGATATAAGCTTGGAGCCTGTCAGTTCTTCCTTCAGCTCTCGGTTGGGTTTGATGCATGCTTCGTCCTGTACAGTGCATGACAATATTAGTATGAAGAGTGTCATAAGTCTGGACACGTCACAATATGAGCAGCGATCCACTCTAAGGTATTGCTGAAGGCTCACAGAGACAGAAGAGGCATGTGAAGGATCCGATTGTTAGCAGAGGATGGATTTTTAGAGGGGAAAGTCAATTATGGCCCACAAAGCACTTGGTTAAAATATCAAGGTCGCCATACTGTGATAGGCTCAGTATCCGTGCTGTGTCAGTGTGCCATTTTTCATTGCTTTGTGTCTTTTCTGGAGGTCAAACCCATTTGAGTTTCATTTATTAACCCTAAAGCGCTGCTGCTGGCAGGAGTTGGACTCACAGCTCCGTGAGGCCGGGGTGAAAAGCAGAGGTCGGCCGTTGGGAGACACAGAGTGGGCGGGACCGAGTGGAGTTGACTGAGTTGCGGGTATGTACACTGTATGCGTGTGAATCCATCCACTTAATAAAGTAGCATCTGCAGACCGGGTGTGATGGGCAGAGGGGACAGAGCAACCCCCCCAAACCTAATCTAGGTTTATTGTCAATAAACGTTAGAGATGATCAAGAAAGGGTGAGGCTTTCATCTTAACAATGACACACTGATTAAAAATCAATACATCCCTTTTCTCTGTGTGGTACATTGACTCTAATTGTATTGTGGACAAACCATTTTTACATCCTCATCAAACAGGTCAAAGGTAAAGGTAACGCCAGCAGTCTACAGAAATAGCATTAGGCCCGTTTTCTGCGAGAATGCTGAGTCACCAAAAGGAGTTTTACATTTGGGAATCCTACACTCTCCACAAATAGTTGAACAAGTGACTCGAGATGTTTTTCCAGAGCAGAGGGATGTGGGTAGCTAGTCTTAAACTTGCCTTTTTTGCTATACACCAGGATGAACAATGCAGCCATTCTGCGGCTGTAGCACTTAAGATCTTCAATGAAGCTTGAGCCAGTAACAAACTACCAATCAGGCAAGGTGACAGCTGCTGAACAGAGGAACCTGCCCTCCTCCTTAAAGGCAGGGAAGACACTATTAAAGGGCCAGAGCACTATCCTGAATTTCCATACCTGTCTCTTGCAGGAACACAGGGCCTTATGCACTGTAAAAAGTAATAAGTTCACTTTACTTAAAAAAAGTTAGGAAACCGATTGCCTCAAAATCTTCAAGTAAAGTAGCTAATTCATTTTAAGGTGTTATTGCTAAAAATAACTATGTTTAGACCACTCAGATAAAGGCAGTAAACTTGAGTGCCGTTAACTCAAAATCCATTAGTAAAGTTGACTATAAAATGTCAATTATGACTACTTCAAATTGTGAGTTATGTCAATTAAGCAGTACTCATAAAAATAAGTTATACTTACACGTTTAAGAGTTCACATTACTTGCAAAATATCAGGAAACCGATTGCCTTGATATGTTCAAGTAAGATGAACCAAAAGTGTTAAGTTATTGGAACGAAGAGCCAACAGACAACAGTTTGAATGGAAAAAAATGTTTAATAATTAAACAAGTTTACCTTAAATACAAGGTTCTCAAGTGTGGTTACATACACACTAAACTGGAAACAAAGTTTTCCATAGACTTTTTTTAGGGGAAAAAAAATGACATGACTTTTTTTCTAGGTTAGCCTTCAATCTATTATTGAATCCTTCAAATGGCCCTCAGTCTTTAAAACTTTGAGAATTCCTGCTTAAATGTCTTTGTTGACTGGTGTGAAACAAAAACTCAATTCTCAATACTAGAGCCCAACATTTATCATAACATTGATAAAGTAAATAGTGAAGTAGTGAAGTGAAGTAATGTTTCTCCTCATTAACATAAAACCATTTAGTAGTCTGCAAGTGCAATGATGCTCTCTCCAACAAAAAAAGAATCAAACAAGAAATAAAAATCACTTTTCCAATAAGGGTAAAGGTATCAACGTTGATCCATAATGTCACATCACATTCACTCATTGCATCAGAAGATTTTTGAGTGATTGTATTTTTGGTTTTAGGGATTTATGTCCAAGTGACAGAAGCACCGGTTGGATGAAGTCAAAGGTGTACTTCAGTTGTTGAGGGTATTCCAAATTCAGAGAATAAATAAGTCCAAAGAGCAAACACATGGCATGTGGAAGATTCCCAAGATCATTCATGACAAGACTTCCTTCCAAAATGATGGCAGTACTTGAAGACTGGAGGTGCAGTGAGTCAGTGGAGGCCTGCCTGTCCTCAGGAATGATGGTCAGGATCCCAATGGGGGTGTGAGACACATCTGGGTCTTCGCAGTCCTAACAACAATAGAAGCAACACCACAATTACATATCAAAGTAACACTTCTTTAGGGTGACCAGACGTCCTCTTTTTCCCGGACATGTCCTACTTTTCAGACCTAAAAAAATGTCCAGGGGGAATTTAAAAATCGTCAGGGATTTTGGTCAACTGCCTCAAAACACATTACATAGCTTACAGTGCATTGTGATTACATTGCCACTCCGTTCCACTACTCCATTCCAGGTTTCTTTGTATGGAAAAGAAATCGGTAGCACATGTACACACGATTTCTTGTGCTACCGCTGGTTCTACCCCCCAAACCCCCCGTCTCCCCCATCTCCACCCCCCGTTGGCGCATGTGTGTCCATGATTCTACCCTCCGCCAACAAAAAAAGTGTCCTCCTTTTCAGAAACCCAAATCTGGTGACCCTACACTTCTTCATCGGCTGCTTCTCCTACAGTTTACAGCTGCCCTACCTATGGCAGTCTACTCATCATAAGCCTTCTATAACAGTACAGCGGCTTTTTTAACATCTTTATCCTTATCCCTTTTCCTTTTTTTGTTTTCGCCGGACAGCTTTTTGCACTCCATCTTGTTGCCACTAAATAAACATGATATTTTCGACTAACGTTAGTCCCAGGCATCGCTAAATCATTACACATAAAGTTAACCTCAAAACCTGGACTTACGGATGAATTATACGGCCGAGATAACGAATATAAGTTTGCTAAAAAACAGTGGGACTTACCGTGACCAAACTTAGCTGCAGCAACCGCCGTATTGTTGACAGTTTGGCGCTTCTTTCAAACACGTCGTCACTCGTCAGTATCCAATGCGCATGTGCGTTCAACGAGAGCTGCCGAATGATGCCGAGTTTTTTGCTGGTTATGCAGATGCGTTTTGCTCACTCATAACTCCAAGTTCGGGTTACTTGCTGCTGATGAGTTTGATTACTTGCCTCAGTAGAAAGTTGTCTTTGCTAAGTTTAAGTTAGTATAGTCAACAGAGTAGGCTGGAATGAGTTCAGGTCACTTTTCTTTTTGAGTACACTTTACTTTTACATTTTACAGTGTGGGTCAGACAGTTTGTCAATACTAAACGATGTTAAGATGATGTGTAGTACACGACGCATGGGCTTGAAATATATACAGGTGGAGGGATAGGCAAAGCAAACTCTCTTGGCTTTAGTACATCTCAAATCTAAATCATGAAAGGGTAAATTCCTGCAAACAAGAGGCACAGAAAATCTTTCTTGTGATTGCATCAAGACTCAGCCTGTAATTTCAAACTTTACTGTCAGGATAAAGCAAAACTTCAACAACTAAATGCTGTAGAATATATGAAATCAGGGAATTACTTTGATAATTTTCAGTTTATTTGAGTGTTTCATGTTCATGTTTGATCTCAGTCTCTTTGATTCTGACGCTTCTGCTCCCTGTTGCATGAAAAATGTAAATGTGTCCACTCCGAAGGGTCGGGATTGATCCATATTCTGTGCTTTAGCAGAATGGCACTTGTACACGTGAGTGTATATGTGACTAAGTGTGTCTTTGTGTAAGTTGCGCTTGTTTCCCTGCACTTACGATTGTGGCTCATCTGTAGAAAGCGTTCTGAAATGAAATGGGTCCATTAACATCTTCCTTCCCAAAGGTGATCCAATGCTGACTCAGGTTTTGGAGGAAGGAAGTGATTCCTGAAGGGCGGTTGTTTCCAATTCCCATGCTCCTGGAGGATGGCGTTGTGGGACTCGCACTTCAACCCCAACCCTGCCCCTCACAAGGAACAACTGAGCACATAAGGGGATAAAATGCTGATCTAAGAAATAAGTAGATAACCGCTGTAAGGTCAAGGAGAAAGCGTAATGATAGCGCATTATATCCAGCAACAAAAACAACAAAAAACGCCATGAGATTAAGTGACTTAAAAAAAAGACCTAAAGGAGAAGAAAAAAATGTAAAGAGCAAAAGAAAAGAGAAAAATATCAAAAAAGACAGATGAGCGTGTGAACAAGATAACACAAATAGGAGAGGCGATAGAGAGTGATGTGTATGATCCAGAATAGCTTTGATATTATCCTGCACTCTCTTTATGACAAGTTTTCTGTGATAAGGGGTGATAGCCGGGATGCTGAAGGTGTTGGCTTGGAGGAGAGTCAGAGAAGGACTGAGATAGAGATAGTGAGAAGGACTCAGATTAAATGGACAAAGGATAGTGACATCACTTAGGAGATGAAACCAGCCGAGGAATATTGTGTCCTTCAGAATGGGGGGGGTATATCACACCGCCACACGAACAGAAACACACAAAATGTTGTGCTTTTTACACTTCACAATACAGTACATTTGGACAACTTTTTCTCACCTGACAGAACTTCAAGCAGTAAATGTGCAAATTTCAACACTGATCATTTCCTAAGCCGGTACTTTTTTGAAACAAAATATGAATATTCACATCAAGATTGGATCATTGTAGTCTGACTTTGAAGTTGTCTAAAAAAACAACCAAAAAATAAATAAAAGATCAAAAATCAAGTAAGCGTTCAAGTAGATGCACAACCATTTACCAGGTTATGCAAAGTGTATTTTCGTCAGACGTTGACCTGACACTTGGCTGTAATAAACAAGCTGCAGAGGTTACAAACTAGCATGGACCACACAACTCACAAAAACGGAGAGAGTATTTTCTCTGGAGTTTAGGACAGTGGATAGGAAAATGTGTTTCTATCTCCCCTTTAGCACATTAAGTCTTTTTTCAGAAAATATGAAAACTCATTTCTGTCAACCTTTTCTAATTTGATTTTTCAAAATGTGCATAGAAAAACCTTTGGTAAAAACATGGTTATTGCTACAGCAGATATGAAAAAAACCTTTGTTGTATGACTGTTTCATAAAGAGGATGATTTTGGATGCACATAACTGTCTTTAGTTTATGAAGAACCATCTTAAGCACAGTCATCTCCAGTGGGTCCACACCACATTAGTCTCCAGTCCACAAGCAGCCTTCTTTATCGGTTAGTTGAGTTTTTTTTTTTTTTTTTTAATCCTTGGCTCTGATGCTGTTACCCCTACAGATGGCAGAAGAGACTGCACTCTGCACAACAGACAACAGAAGACATGCAGACTGCAACATATTGGACTCACTCTCCCTCCAGATGTAAAGTCTGCTCTGTCCCTTCTTGTAGACAGCTTTACTGCGTCTCCAGTCCAGTCTGTCGTCCAGGGGAACATAGAGAAGTTTATCATTCTCTATTTCTTCTCTCATGAGAACATTGTTTGACCTAATCTTCTTGAAATCTACAATCTTCTACTTTGCTTTGGTTGCATTCAA
The DNA here is from genome assembly GCF_019740435.1 of Gambusia affinis. Taxonomy (NCBI): domain Eukaryota; kingdom Metazoa; phylum Chordata; class Actinopteri; order Cyprinodontiformes; family Poeciliidae; genus Gambusia; species Gambusia affinis. The sequence continues at coordinate 43,905,656 of NC_057868.1, read as the reverse complement.
AACAAGATGACTATTCCTCCAGAATGACACAAAAGCCTCCTACGGATTAATCTGTGTTTAATCTGTCACTTACTGTCATGTCATCCTTGCAGATGACAGGATTCTGTCTTGTACTGGAAATCTGAGGTACGAATTGAAAAGGAGTGGTAAGAGTACGGTGGCGCTGACCATCTGGTTAGACACATGAACATTCATTGTCACAAACTGAACTGAATCAATCTGGACACTTTCAAGGGATATTCTTGGACAAAACCCCAACTCCATTGTGTGATGTCGGTACGACACGTCATCTGAAACCCAGCAATATGTTAGCAAATAATCTGCATGTCATATTAACGTTTCTTTTATATATTACCATTCAGGGTACTGATATAAATCTATGTGGTATAATCTGATAGCAAAGTAGAAGAAAATTTCAAAAGAAACACATTTGGCCCAACCTTCATTACCAAATGCCTGGATTTACTTTTCCTTGAATGGAGAGAGAAGCAGACGATCTCGAGGCTGCTGTTAAATCTGATACAGTGAATCCTTCATTGGTAATGAAGTGGGAGATGACAGATGAGAGCGGATAGTGCTGGAGTCCTTCAGTGAGGAAAAGCTGAGGGAGATTCATGATGTTTTTGCCCAGTGGGAGCTACTTTATCACACAGCTATGCTGGCTGAAGACCAGTGGCGGGAAAATACTGGAGGCGTCCGAAAACTGTAAATGAGCCCAGCTTCTGACTCCATATTGCATTTTAATAGATACTGGAACATGCATTTAGCCCTACATAAACTGTGCCAAATGTCCTTTAGAAAGGCAGAATATATTTGCATATCCACATGTGAACATATCTAAAACCAGGATCCAAGTGAGGTTGAAAGGCCTTTATTATTATGACTGTCAAATAAAATATGTCATTTTATTTGGAAAATAAAAAGACACATTATTGCAGCATTTGTCTTAAACCAGTTTTGGATGTTGAGATTTTGGTACTCTTCCATTTTCAGAAAATTCAGACATAATTAAAATACAAAAGCCAGGCTAGATAAAGCAACACAGTCACAGACAGTAGCTACATTTCCATTAACCACAGAATTGCACAAATTAAAATTAGAAAAATAAATTTAGTTAATGGAAACATACTTTCTGCATCATACGAGGCAGTGATCAACAGCCTGACTGTTACTATTGGCTATCTTTACTAATAGCAAAGATAACTAGACGTGGTAGGAGAATGATTATTAGTCTTTTTGTGTGTTTTTTTTTTTTTTTCTCAGACAATGTGCAGCTGGCTCCATCAGAGGTCTCACAACTTCATGAAAAGTTGCGTGTCATTCCAACGTGTTGAATCCAACACTCTTCTGTAAAATCGCTGACTACAACTTCCCCAAAACACCACATAAGTAGCTGCTCCCAAGTAGGTGGGGCTTGTCGCTAATGCTTTTATTTTACGCTTGTTTGACTTTGACAACTGTAACATGTAGATGTGATGTGGAATTCTTTGTTTTCCAGTTCCATTACAAAATGAAACAAATGATGGCTTTCAGTTGTTCTTTAACAGTTTTCTGCGTATTTTTCCCTTTGCTGCGGCACACTGCACTAAATGAACAATATTTAAATCTCCAGGTTTCAGGTAGTTAAAGCTTAGTGTTTCTCTTTGCCTCGGTTCAGCTACATTCACCTTTTTTCACCAGAACTTGAATACACTGCTGACAGAATCAACTGGACTTCTAAGAGAGTTCCCTAAATACATTGCAGCTGGAGGACTGACTTTTTCCCTTCCTGAATGGGACATAAAAGTCTTATGACTGAAGAGGTTTTTTTTCTTCCCTACTTTGAAAAAATAAAAACAGACAGCACTTTGTGCAGAGCCTGCAGAGCCCGGTGTCTGAGGGAGTGAACCAGTGCATTAGGGTAGGCTTTTTTTGACACATCTGAATGCATGGTTGTATTGTCGATTTATGGATATTAATCGAGATATGACACTGTTATTGCCTGCAATACATGCTGAAAGATGGCACCTTTCCCAAATCGTCTATAAGGCAATAAAAACCTAAATTGGAGTGCTGCACCATATCCTTTATCTATGATTAACGTGTTCTTCCATGACTATAAGCAAAATCTAGGAATATGGAGATAAGAAAAAACACCTAAGTGATACAAATGTGGCCTTGCAGCACAAACCATGACAAGGCTGGGTAATTGTTCTGAAAAGCAAAATATTCCCTCTGATATACCAAGTCACATATTCCTGGGTATGATGGCTTCATGCCCAGGTTATGATCTCATTACATAGAAGAGAGCAGTCACTTGTTCCCACATAAAAAAAATACTTCAAAAAAGACACTCAAGCCTCAAAACCGAGGCGCAACGTCCTCATAGTGAAGAGTTACCAGCATAACTATCAGAACTTCTAACCGGACCTGGCAAAGTAGGTTTGCCAACACTAAACCTGATGGTAGACTGATAGAAACTACAGATTCAAGAGAAGCAACATTTTTTCTGCAGGAACTTGTGACATTTTGAGTTTCCTCCTTCTCTCTCTGCTCTCTGCGTCCACGCAGCTTCCTTTTCAGCTCCGCTAGAATTTGCGGTTGTAGTCCCAGTAATTTTTTTGAGATTTTGAGTTGCTCCCGTCGTTAAAATCAATCCCCTGTTTCCACAGTTAAGCATCAATTGTTCAAAAATTTAAAGTTAAGAGCAAAAATCCTTCCAGCTGGATGACATCCACATCCAGAGGGACTTTGTTTTATGAACAAAAGTCTACAAATAAAACAAATTAACCTGCTGCTGTGGATCACAGGTCATGTTAGCATGATTCTGTATTCAAATGTAAATTGTTTTCTCAGTGGTTTTTTTTAACCAGTGGTGTTTCAGGGGTTAAATAGATTCGTAAATTTGGTTAAAAATGAAATTCTTCTTCATCAGTCACCGTTTGGCCAGCAGAGGTCATCAGATGTATTGCATATCCAGTAAAATAGAGGGAACATTTGCTATATTGACTTACCTGCTACTTGTTGATTTTCTTTAATATGTGTAATCAAACAGAGAGGTAACTGTTGCTAAGACAGATGACCGTTGCTATGAAAGTCATCGATAAAATTGATCAAGTTGACATGGTTACATATATATTTTGTGAACAAATATATGATTATGTCTGAGACAATTTGAATCATGTCAGGAATTTAACCCTTTCCGACATATAATAATTAGATGGTGAAATTTCTTGTCAATTTCTTTTCTGCAGAAGCTCCCGAAGGTCATCCATGATGACCTCCAGCAGCAGTACAGCCAACTTAACACTGAGAGCATCAATCTGTGTGCTGACATCTACAAACTCAGAGCTGAGGATGAGCATTTAAAAGCAGGACTACACAGTTCTGCTTCCCTTCTCTGAAGGGTAAAGCAATACAGGTGCTATTTTTCACAGGTGTTACCTGTACCCTCTTTAATTGGGCCCTGGAGACGTTTAAAGACAATGTAAAGATTGTACGTGACTCCTTGACCCTGGAGGATCACTGGACATCACATACATACATATGAAGCTGAATTGATGGTAATACTCATGGTTCTTCTTCAGATGGATTAATCTGTCTATGCAAAAATCTGTGTCATCACTGCTCCCTGTCAGACCATTACGGTACTTGCATGGACACATGATCTCCACAGACCTTCTACCACAGCAGTTGCAATTCGCCTTTCCATCTGGTGATGCACCAAGATGCACAACAAGACCGTAGAGTTTAACATAGAAGTTCTGATGATGAGGTTTCATTGCTTTAGTATAACATTTTCTGGCTGTCGGCTCATTTTCTCTTCCCCATTCCATAGCAGTAAACACAGACAAGTCTCCGTTGCCATAGTGCATCATCTATTTATCTGTTTAGCTGCCTCAGCTCCAACAGTGCACACGTGATGAAGGTCGGTGCTTGTTATTAGTCCTATTCTGTGTGTTTACCAAGATTGTGACTGGGCCTGATTTTTAGCGATGCGCTCAAGGTTCTCGCTCTTCTCCTGTGTCATTTCCTTCCTCAGCCTGGAGAAAGTCTCATCGCTCTTCTGTTCCAATTCGGCTGAGGAGAGGCCCCTAAGATTTTCATCATACAGAGCTGCTAGTGGCTCTAGCGGATCTCGACTCTCTTGGTCAGATGACGGAGAGTCTGCATCACTGCGGTCCCGACTACTGAGAACAGCTGCCTTGAGTTTATGTTTATTAAGGTTCTTAATATCTTCACCTGTCACCTCTGAATAGTCAAACAAATTCAGATTTAAAACAAATTGTAAAGTAGTATAGGAATAATAACAGCCTAATTTAAAGATTAAAAGCTACATCATGTGGACTTCCGGGTCAACGCTGCAACAAGATGGCCGCATAAAAACAGGCTCCTCCGTGACGGTAATTAAACTTTCCCCCCTCGCTTAATTCAGATAATTATCAAAACGACAGGCTAAACCACTTAAAGGGGGAAAATGCCGAAAACTAACAAGACCGAAAAGAAAACGACTAAAACACAAGAAAATGACGAACAGTCGGGAGATGCTAGTGGAGATGAAGCTAATGCTACCACGAGGAAGGCTAGCCTTGACTCACAGCAATACGCGTTGCTGGAGGGTATCAAGACGCTTTCAAAAGAATTAAAAGAGTTTAAAAACGAAATGAAGCACGACATAGAAAAACTCAAAGAAGATGTAAAAGCCACAATGAAGGAAGATCTCAGCAGATTCAGGGAGGAAATGATGTGCGAGCTGCAGAACCAGAAGGGCAGTATCACCGAGGTACAGACCCGAGTGGCTGACCTGGAAGCTGCGTGCTTGGAAATGAAAAATGAGCTGCTTGAGACATTAGAAAGGAACAAAGCTATGAACGACAAACTTGTGGATCTGGAGAGTCGAAGCCGGAGAAATAATCTTCGTATCTATGGAGTTCCGGAAGGCAAAGAAGGTAGATCGGTCTCAGAGTTTGTCACCGATTTGCTAAATAAACAGCTGAAGCTACCAGATGGAAGTGAACTCCAGATACAGCGGGCACATCGAGCTTTGGTACCCAGACCGCCTCCTAACAAAGCCCCGAGATCTATAATTGTGAATTTCTTGCAATTCAATACTAAAGAAATGATTCTAAAGAAAGCGTGGGAGCAGAAAATGGAGATGGAAGGCAAACGTCTTTATTTTGATAACGATTATGCTTCGGATGTCATAGAAAGACGCAAAGCGTACGGCCCATTAAAGGCAGCTTTGAAACAGAAAGGTATCAGATTCCAGACGCCGTACACAAAGATGAGAATCTTCTGGGACTCTGGAGTGCGGACCTATGAGAACGCGGACGAAACGGCATCGGATATGATCAAGAGAGGCTTCGGCTTGACCTGGGTTCCAAAAGAAAACAAGATAAGATTGGCCAAGGAGAGGCTCGACTCGCTGTTGCCATGGAAACGGATTGTCAACACCGATACAGGTCAACGCGCGAGGGAGAAGCTTACCGAGTTCAGACGTGAGGACCAGTGACTGAACCTTGAACCACAGGTTCGCATTATTATAAGAGCTTCTGTTACCAAAGTTATCTGTTATAGGTCTTTGTTAGATATTTAACCAAATACCGAATGGAGTAAATGTTGCAGAGTTTACCAAATGTTGGACTTATCTAGTATAAGTAGACCTCAGGCTACTACTAGAGAGGGCCCCCACCTTAGGGTGGTGTTTTGCCTTCCTCCCACCAGCAGGGACCTCGAGGATGTCCTTACACATATCTACCTTTGGAAGTTTCTGTTCTATTTGTTCATCTATGTTTTAATAGCTCGTTTAGTTATTTGTTGGGGGTTCTTTTTCCGATATCAAAGGGTGACCTTTCTAATCTAAATAATGGTTGATAGTATCAAGATTGTTTCGTTGAATGTGAACGGTATGAACAATCCTATAAAACGCAAAAAAATTTTAACTAAAATGCGAAAAGAGAAAGCACAGGTAATTTATTTACAGGAAACACACCTGTCTAAATCAGAACATGAAAAACTTAGGGCTTTGGCTACTCAAATACATTTTATAGCTCATTCAGACTTGGAAACAAAAGAGGAGTTTCAATTTTAATTCATGACTCAGTAAAATTTGACTGCAGCCATGATCTATCAGATAAAGAAGGGAGATATGTGATAGTGAAGGGGACTCTTGAAAACGTAAAGGTAACACTGGTCAATGTCTACAACCCCCCAAACACCAATATTCAATTTCTTAATAACCTCCTCAATAAAATAATTATGGAAACAGAGGGAATGCTGATCTGGGGAGGAGATTTCAATATGATATTGAACACGAAGCTTGATACAACAAATGATAAAAACAACAAAATTTAACTACAAAAAAATTTAAACTGGCACTTGAAGAATTTGGGTTTGTTGATGTCTGGAGGGAATTAAACCCTAAAACAAAGGATTATACCCACTATTCTGCGCCCAATAAAAGTTATTCCAGAATTGACTACCTTTTCATGAATAAATCTGACATATATAAAGTAAAGGAGTGTAAAATAGAAGAAACAAGTATATCTGATCATTCTTCCCTAACATTAAAACTTAATTTACTTTCCAGTAAACGCAAAACAACTTGGCGATTAAATGTAGGCTTGTTGAACCACAAAACAGTCAAAACTGAAATTTCTAATGATATCAAAACCTACATAGAGGAGAATGACGATGGTCAGGTTAACCCGGTGATACTATGGGACGCACTTAAGGCAGTATTAAGAGGAAAACTGATATCAAAAACTGTGGCTCTTAAAAAATCCAGAATGGAAGCCTATGAAAAAGAAAGAGTTAAATTAATAGATCTAGAAAAACAACATAAATCAACCCAAAATCCCAACCTGCTTATTAAAATAAAAGAAGTAAGAAACAACATTGATAAAATGCTTACATATGAAATTGAAAAGAAATCAAAATTTATTAGACAATCATACCATGAAGTCGGGCCTAAAGGAAAAAAACTGCTGGCAAAGAAACTGAAAAAGCAGCAGTCAGATAGAAATATCTATAAATTAAAAGACGGTGAAACAAATCAAATGACACACGACCCTGTAATTATTGAGGACATGTTTAGGACGTACTATCAAAGATTATACAGTCAACCTCCGTCCGCTGACGATGGACAGATAGAAACCTTCTTGGATTTACTGGACTTGCCCTCAATTGGAGAAACCCAGAATAAACTTCTCACTTCTCCCATAACAAGAATAGAAATACAAAAAGCAATTAATAGGTTTAAAAACGGTAAAACACCAGGTAGTGATGGATTGCCATCTGAGTGGTACAAATCCTTTAGCGAAGATCTCCTACCATTACTAGAAAAATCATTTAATTATACTCTGGAACATGCAGTGCTTCCTCCATCTTGGAGAGAAGCAATTATAACAGTTATTCCAAAAAAAAAGATGAGTGAGACATGCTCTGATTATAGACCAATATCTATTCTAAACATGGATTATAAAATTTATACCTCAATATTAGCAAAACGATTTGAACAATTCATTGGAGATATCATTGATGAGGACCAAACAGGATTTATTAGAGGTCGCCAAACACGGGATAATATCAGGAGGGCACTTCACATTATAGATCATATTCAAAGTAAAAAAATAAGAGCTATTTTAATCAGTCTCGATGCAGAGAAAGCTTTCGACAGCGTAAGCTGGAACTTCTTATATAAAGCACTTGGAAAATTTGGTTTTAATGAAAAGGCCGTACAGTGTGTGAGGACCTTATACCAATCACCAGTGGCCAGAATCAAGATTAACGGAAACCTAACTGATAACATAAAACTGGAACGTTCTACACGTCAGGGTTGCTGTTTATCACCAACACTGTTTGCAATTTATATTGAACCACTGGCACAACACCTAAGACAACATAATGATCTCAAAGGCATTGATATACATAATGAATTTCACACAATAGGTTTGTTCGCGGATGATGTAATTTGTTATCTATCAAACCCTGAAAATTCCCTGCCCTGTCTAATCAAACAGTTGGAGATATTTGGCTTCTACTCAGGATATAAATTAAATTTGAAAAAGACACAGGTTTTAACATTCGGTTACACACCATCAGAAACGATTCGTAGACAATATAAATTAAATTGGAATGCTACTATAATGACATACCTAGGAATACAGCTAACAAAAAATATGGATGATCTATATAAAGCAAATTTTATTAAAGTGGACCAAGAAATTAAGAGGGACATCAGGAGGTGGGACGCCTTAACACTAGATTTCAGCTCTAGAATTGAAACCATAAAAACGAACGTATTACCAAGGTTATTATATCTTTTCCTGGCACTACCTATAGAAATCCCAGACAGACAGTTTAAAACATGGAACCGGATTATATCTGGATTCATATGGAACGCCAAAAAACCCAGAATAAGATTTGCAACTTTACAATTACCAAAAGAGAAGGGAGGTATGGCATTACCAGACTTTAGAGAATATTATCATGCTGCTCAAATAACTCCCATAATAAATATAAGTGACATAAATTATGAAGCGAAATGGAAAAATATTGAACAAAAAGTCCATGGAAGAGAATTGCGGAGTATCATTGGAGATATAGAGACCACCAAGAATACACTTGAGAAAGTTAATGCTATTACTAGTTTCTCACTGGGTAAATGGTTATATATAATTCGGAAATGCAAACTAGAGGAACAATTATGTTTGATCCAATGGCCAGCCAATAACAAATATTTTACTCAAGACCTAAGATTTAAACAATGGCTAGAAAGAGGTTTAACAGCTCTATGTGTAGTCCTTAAAGATGGGCATTTCAAAAGTTTCCAGGAATTTCAACAAGAATTTGCTCTGAGAACTCAAGATCATTTTAGATATTTACAATTAAGGGATTTTTATAACAAAGAGATAAAACACAGAGTAGACCAAAATGAAAATGGGATTGTCAAAATGCTGGTCGAGACCTATAAGGGTAAAAAACACAGAACTGTGTCTTTAATTTATAAACATCTATTGGAAAATAGAGGCACAAATACTCTGGATATTAAAACAAAATGGGAAAGGGAATTAGATATCCTGCTAACGGAAAACGACTGGCTTAGTATCTGGAAGACCCAAACTACGACATCCTCTTCCAGAATTTGGAGAGAACATTGTTGGAAGAATATAATCAGATTTTTTATAACACCCAAAATTACCAGCAAATTCAAATCTACTGTCCAACCGTGTTGGAGAAATTGTGGAGAATTTGATGTTAACCATGCGCATATTTTTTGGCTTTGTCCTAGAATTACACAGTTCTGGAACGAAATACACAAAAAGATTGTAATATTATTGGCTACACAATACCTAAGACTGGTCTGGTTTTATATCTTGGCCTTTTGGAGAATGTTGTTCTTAATAATGACTGTTATTTGTTTAAAATTCTGTTGGTGGCTGCCAAAAAGGTAATAACTAGGAAGTGGTGCCAATCTGACCCTCCCACCAGAAAGGAATGGATACAGACTGTGAACTCATTATATGAGATGGAGATTCTAACACATAGACTGAGGACACAAGAAGAACAAGGCCAGGACAAATGGGAAAAATGGATAAACATCACATCAACGTTACAGGACTAATTTTGGATACGAACGGTACCCTTGAATCTTGTGATACTGTAATAAGAGTCTCCCCCCCACTATGTTATATTTGTTTTGTTTGTTCTGCTTTATTTTTGTTTGTTTGTCTTTTTGTAGTGTTTGATTTTTTTTTTTGTTGAAAATATTCTAAAAATTCCAATAAAAATAAAAAAAAAAAAAAAAAAAAAAAAAAAAGCTACATCATGTATTGCATTTGAAGCCTGAGATGAACCTTGCTCCATTTGATGGAATTGATTAATTTAAGGAATTTATCAGCTTTACTTCTCTTCTGGATGTAAGAAGCCACTAGTTTGTCCCTGAGCTACCAGCCAGCTCAGTTTTCCCACACCTGACCCAAAGCTCCACTTTGAGCTTCAGTGCAGCTCAGAGTGGAGCTTCCTACAGCATGATCCCAATCTGAAGGAAGAAATAACACTGATACTAATTTCTACGAATATATTATGCACATAAGTTTCAGTGGTGATGGTAAATCTGTAGCAACAAAGTTGAGATTTTTACTTTTCTTTTCTTTTACAATAACTCTCATTGAAGACGGCCATAGCAGCGGAAAGCAATGTAATATTAACTGATTATGCAGCATCATTTTAAATCGCATGCACAGCCATTTGTCAGAATGTAGTTGTTCGTCATGTTTAAAATGACCCAGACTTTGTACATGTCAGTCCTCTTCCCTTGTGTTTGACTGGGCAACACTGTTTATGTCATATTCATGTAAAAATATGTCCTGTCCACGACGGTTTGTCCCAGAATAGAGACTTGGTGTCTCGATCAGCTAACAGTGGACGTCCAGCCACTGAAGTTTGGGTCATTTTCTTTCATCATTTATTCACTCACCTCCCTATAAGGTGGATATTTAGTTGTGTCCCATCAGTTGCATAACTTACTTTATCACGCGGTGCTAAAGAAGTTGTAGTATGTTGACAACATTGTAGCCAACATGAAAACAGAGAGATGAAATCAGGTAACCAAATCAACTGGAAACATTTTAAAGGCTCTTTCTGCCAACAAGTTGCGCTTTGTTTCCAAACAAATAATCCCTTTATATGAGCTCTGTGTAGCGAATCTACTAAACTGAACTATTTTTGTTGCAGATCTTTAATTAAATGTTGCACCACCAAATCTCTTTTGATTGTTTTGAAACGTTACACTGAGTAGTACACGCCATAACCTGAGTAGTCCTATACATTTCTAGTCACATATCTCAATTGTTGGTGAATTGTTTTAAATGAACCAATATTCTTCTTTGCCATAATACTATTTACTATTATTCAATAACCACATTAACAGAAAGAATTTGCATAAAGATATGCTTTTCATTAATGCTCAACTCTGCCATTTTATTTTATACAGTACGTTGAACATATAAATATAACAAATTTTTAAGACCAAAAATTGAATCAAGCCTAAATTCTTTGGAAAAAATGTCTTAATGCAACCAGAACTGACATTTTTTGTTGCTTTGTTTTTCTTGCTTGTGAAGAAAATCTATTCTCTTTTTCTCTTCTCATTCTAAATCATAGTGCTAAGGAGTTGGGCCTTGATGACGCCTTTTACTTAGACACCTTCATTTCTAACAGACACTGAAGAAGTCTATCCGCGGCAGCCCAACAGGCGTGAAATGTGAAAAGGAAGACATTCGGGGACATAAAAGGCGGGAGGACTCGAATTTCACCCCTCATCGCTTTAATACCTATCACCTCTTAGCTCATTCACTCCCCTCCCAGACACTTTTAAACCGTTATTTAATCCCGCCTAATGAAAGAGAATTCCTTTCTCTCTTTGTTGTTTGAGTAGGGCTTAACAGTAATTGAATGGTTAGTACTTCTTTACATAATTTTCTTGTACTAAGAAAAGTTGGAATAAAAAACCCATATGAGAGTTTAATGTAAGCTTGCTAGGAGGAAACTGGCCTTGAACCCACAGAATGAGTTTATAAGTGGGGAACAGGGCAGCTCAATTCCTGCCTGGACCACCCACTTGCTGACCTTTCTGAAATGGACTTTAATGCATGAAGTGGAATAAACCCAGATTAATCATGTGTTTCCACTGGGTCATGGACATGTGTGTAACACAGATGGTTGAGCGGACTCTCTAGTTTGTTTCTGGCATAAGTGGGGCGATCCCAACTAACCCCAAAACACACTTGTGCCAATATATGTGATTAGAGTGTTTTTTGTTTTTTCTTACTATTAAATAAAAGTGTAGGTAGGGTGAATACACTCAAACAGCTCGCCCATTTAATCTCAACTGTGAGTTTGAAGCGTTTTAAAGGTAAACAATGTGGCCTCAGTCAACCGTTAATATATGTATTTTTTTCTCTTCTTTTTCCAAGAAGTAACATGCGGAAAGGTTGGCAAGCTGAAAGGTGCAAAATGTTTATTAAGGTACCTGAAGATAACGCCTAAACCAGGGGAGGTCAAACTTTTTGTGCTGAAATACAAATAAACTTTACGTGATCTGTCAAAAAGACGCTGATGGAGTTCCTCTCACCCAGCTCTTCGTTAATTAACCCCATTGAAGAGTCTGAGCTCAGCATGGAGATGGAAAGTATGATCAAAAATTCCACTGTATTTCCTACAGCACTGAATGTACAGTTTCCCTTAAAGAGATTGTCTTATGTTCCCATTTCTACCTTTTTCTGCCTTCATGCTCTGAAGTGCCGTCTTTTCCTGTCTGTATCACAATGACGTGATCTGTCAACAAATCACAGTGAAAGCATAAATAACGTTTGTCTTTAGTCCCAACTTCTTACCATTGATTTCCCACTGTTACAATTTGGAATACCTGTCACGAAAACTTTAGCCACAGTTTACAGCAACATCTCTCAAAAGTACATGGTTATATTGGCAACGTTACTCAGCAATTTAATTCTTATTCGTAAGCAATTGAGTTTGAATTTGCATTGAATAAAAACGGCTTCCTCAGCGTATTTATTGTCATGTAAGAACGACTAAAGCATGAGAGTCTGAGCTGTTAAAATCTCAGGGTTCGGTAGAGCAGCCGAAGCAGCCAATTGAAGATGAGAAGGGCTTGGAGGTCTTTCTCTCCTGTGATCCATCAAAGCCTCACAGTTACAGACACGCGTAGGGGATTCGCCGCTGTGGCTCTGAGACCGGGTCTCTCTGCGGGCAAGAAAAGCTGGACTCGACCCAACAGCAGCTGAGCGGGGGAGAGTCATAACACTTCAAATAACGTGTAAGGGTAATGTGATCCTCTGTGAGCAAGCGAGACACTCTGCTGTGAATCTGAGCAAGAGAGAAATGAAAGGTGAGCCAGTGAGTGTTGGGTTAGGGAAGGAGAGAGAGAGAGAGAAGAAGAGGAGCAGAAGTCGTAAAGAATAAATCACTGTGCTAAATGAACAAAGGAATGAAAGAAAAATGAGCATGAGAACAGAATGTGTTGAGAAGACAGAAACGGAAAAGTCAGGTTCAAAAAAGGGGAGAGAGGAAGGAAACAGTGAGTGTTGAGTGTTAAAGGCAGCATAGTGAAGTCTCTGCAGTGCTCCAGCAGACTGTGAGCATCTACAGGACATTGTTCCTGTGTACTGCAGGCATGCAGCATATGGGTGAGAGTGCAAATAAGTGAGTCATCGCTTGTCCTCGTGCAATAACATGGCCATTCTAAACAAGGGTCAGGTACTGAGGAACAAGTTCATATTTATGCATTTTAGGCTGTATGTGCGTGTGTGTGTGACTGTTATGTACTGGCAGTAACTGCTTAGTCGGGCGGGAAAATCGGAGCAGCGCTCCTCTCCATCCGTCTGCCGTAACACATCAGCGCTGCCCTCACCATCAGATGCTGTCAGTGTCCTCGCTAAAATCGTCGCCGTACGGCTGAGACAAGACCCAGCGGCGGAGCTCTGCTTACAGCCGCCGACTGAGGCGCATTTCAGGTTCAGCTTGAGATGATGAGGATGTAGAAGGGAGTGAAAACGCTGTGTGTGTTTGTTTTGTGATTTGTTATTCTCACACTGTTCATTCATTGGCCTTGTGGAAATCAGTGAGGTACAGTGGTGTAAGAAGAGCAATAAAAGTCCTAGAAATTAATGGAGGGAAAAAGAGGAGAGATTCCTTTATCTGTTGACTGACAACCCAATCGAGTTCATTTAGGCCCCCACATACTCAGGTGTACTTCACTCATCTGAGGTCATTCTCTCTTCTCTTTTCTAGAATGCTATAAAAAATTGTTGACTAAAATGGCTTTAAAGGCCAAAAAATCTCAGAATTTCATAAATTGTTCAATCGTATAAAGGCATTCCTTTGGGATATCCCAGCAATCCCTGACCTTTGAGCTTTAAAGCCTCCTTGTAGACTTTTACCAAACTAGACTCCTCAAACCAACCTGAATTTCTTGGGACTTCTCTCTACTCTGTAACTTGTGCAGCTTTTATTACCCTCATATATCCAGATCCTTCATGTCACCGAATGTTGCTGATTCCAATTTTGCAGTCGCAACAGTTCCATGGCAAGCAGATCAGCAGTGTCCTCTGCAGAGTGAGGATCTGACGCAGTGTTATACTCCAACTAGAAAATTCCTGAAGAAATTTAACTGGGGCCTGCCAAAGTGTGCCCGTCGGTTTGGACCCAGCGTTCTGATGCTAAGAATTAGCATCGATGCTAAAGAAAGCTGCAATGTAATCAATAGCATGTGGAGAATCACAAGAATGTTAAGTAAGCTAAGTAATGTTAAGGGCTTTTATTTTGAAATTTTCAGTAAGCTTCATTTCAAAGGGCCAAACTCATCCCATGTGTAACAGTGACAGGGTTAAATTAGTTATATACAGCCCATAGCAGCAAGTTGTTCTAAAGGCCAGCTCAGTCCTCCTCTGTTTTAACTGAACTACTAGTTCGAACTACAGTGATGCGTATTTGTAGTCCTAAGCAGCTCTCCCTGCTCTGGGTTCCGTTGCCATGGTAAATAATCCTCTCTGCCAGCTGTGAGTGAGACATCCAGGGAGACAATTCTGCTTGAGCCAGCCAGTTTGACTAAAAAGTATTGTAAAAACTGTTTCCTGCTCGGGAACCGTAATACATATTCGAAAAACCGCTTGAAGCATATGAGAGGGCTATTTGTCGCCTCACATAGTCCCGCCTATTCATATCTCTACCTCACTCACAGTATTAACAGCGATGAGATAAAAAAAGTGTGTGCCAAGGTCTGAAATTTTTCAGAAATACATGGAAGTGAATCAGTGAGATCTGTCTGCTACCCTGGCGCATGACTTTGCTCTGAAGCACCTGGAGAGAAAACTATAAGCGCTAGATAATTTTTGAAAACATTTGACCGGAGCAGGCACGCCAGATCAATGTCATGACCAAGTTTGATACCAATCATGCAATATTTGTGAGCGTGAGGGCGAGTTAAAAATGATTTGGGGTCAAAATGTCGCTCTGACTCTCACTCTAGCGGAGCGCCTTCACACTCTGATTTTTCCAAAATCAAAAACTTTGGGTCGCTTAGAAAGAAGTTGTGGACAAACCATAATACATATTGACGTGCTGTCTTCACTTTAAAAGAGATCACGGACGTATCTACAAAATGAAGTTTGAATGGCGTTTCTACATAAGGTTATGACGACACAGAAAATCCTCAAAATAGGGTATTTTCAGGATTTACTGGTTGCCTCATCCCCTTGACGATTCAGAGATTGCACCTGGTGAGCTCAAGTTAGTGATTTTGGGGTCGTTTTTTGCTTTTTACGCCGCCATGGTAACTCCAAAGCCCACCAAAAGTAATAGCACACCTCCCGGATCGAGCCGCACGCTTTTGATACCACTTTGTGGGTGGGCTCAAGAGCGGCACGAGCCGCATTCACGGTGACGGAAGAAGAATAAGTTAAGAACTAGAAAATTCCTGAAGAAATTTAACTGGGGCCTGCCAAAGTGTGCCCGTCGGTTTGGACCCAGCGTTCTGATGCTAAGAATTACCATCGATGCTAAAGAAAGCTGCAATGTAATCAATAGCATGTGGAGAATCACAAGAATGTTAAGTAAGCTGGACATGCAACATTCAGTATGATAAAGTATTAGCTAAATGAGCAAATATGCTAATGTAAGCATAAATACTTTCAGTAGCATGTGGGGTATCATTAGAATGTTTACTGTCATTTACTTACTCCATTAAGTATACTAAACATGGCTAATAAGTCTGAAAAATAGAAAATAGCTTATTTAAGCTAAAAGGTTATCGTTAATCAACTGCTTGCTGCGCAAGGCAGTTCCTCAACCTCGGATCAACAGATAATGCAGAATGATATCACTGGCCTCCGTGTGCACTGTCCAGAGGGGCATTTTGAGGCTTTTATTTTGAAATTTGCAGTAAGCTTCATATTAAATGCCCACACTAATCCAATGTGTAAGAGTGCTTTGGATAAACCAGTCACATAAAGCCAAAAGAGCAATTACATGATGTAAAATTCCCAAGGCTTTTATTTTGAAATTTTGTTAAGCTTCATTTGAAAGGGTCAAAGTCATCCCATGTGTAACAGTCATTGGATTAAATCAGTCATATAACGCTCAAAAAGCAATGACCTGATGTAAAAATTTTCAAGGGCTTTTATTTTGAAATTTTCAGTAAGCTTCATTTCAAAGGGCTAGACTCATCCCATGTGTAACAGTGACAGGGTTAAATTAGTTATATACAGCCCATAGCAGCAAGTTTTTCTAAAGGCCAGCTCAGTCCTCCTCTGTTTTAACTGAACTAGTAGTTCGAACTACAGTGATGCGATTTGTAGTCCTCAGCAGCTCTCCTGCTCTGGGTTCCGTTGCCATGGTAAATAATCCTCTGCCAGCTGTGAGTGAGACATCCAGGGGAGACAATTCTCTGTTTGAGCCAGCCAGTTTGACTAAAAAGCATTGCAAAAAACTGTTTCCTGCTCGAACCGTAATACATATTCGAAAACCGCTTTGAAGAATATGAGAGGGCTATTTGTCGCCTCACATAGTCCCGCCATTCATATCTCTACCTCACTCACAGTATTAACAGCGATGAGAGATAAAAAAGTGTGTGCCAAGGTCTGAAATTTTTCAGAAATACATGGAAGTGAATCAGTGAGATCTGTCTGCTACCCTGGCGCATGACTTTGCTCTGAAGCACCTGGAGAGAAAACTGTAAGGGCTAGATAATTTTTGAAAACATTTGACCGGAGCAGGCACGCCAGTATCAATGTCATGACCAAGTTTGATACCAATCATGCAATATTTGTGAGCGTGAGGGCGAGTTAAAAATGATTTGGGGTCAAAATGTCGCCTGACTCTCATTCTAGCGGAGCTCCTCACACTCTGATTTTTCCAAAAATCAAAACTTTGGGTCGCTTAGAAAGAAGTTGTGGACAAACCATAATACATATTGACGGTTGTCTTCACTTTAAAAGAGATCACGGACGATCTACAAAATGAAGTTTGAATGGCTTTCTACATGAAGTTATGACGACACAGAAAATCCTCAAAAATAGGGTATTTTTAAGATTTAGAGGTTGCGTCCCCTTGACGATTTAGATTTCACCTGGTGAGCTCGTTAGTGATTTTGGGGTCGTTTTTGCTTTTTACGTCGCCATTGTAACTCCAAATACCACCAGAAGTAATAGCACACCTCCGGATCGAGCCGCACGCTTTGATACCACTTTTGTGGGTGGGCTCAAGAGCGGTACGAGCCGCATTCCGGGTGACGGAAGAATAATAAATAATAATACTTAAAGAGACATTCTATTGGGTGTAGAACAATAGGTGCCTGCCATGCAATGCATGGAGGCAGTGACTGACTTGCTTCGCAAGTCAGTCACTGCTCTCCTTATGCATTGCTATGGGCAGGCCCCAACTAGAAAATTCCTGAAGAAATTTAACTGGGGCCTGCCAAAGTGTGCCCGTCGGTTTGGACCCAGCGTTCTGATGCTAAGAATTTGCATCAATGCTAAAGAAAGCTGCAATGTAATCAATAGCATGTGGAGAATCACAAGAATGTTAAGTAAGCTGGACATGCAACATTCAGTATGATAAAGTAAGTGTATTAGCTAAAATGAGCAAATATGCTAATATAAGCATAAATACTGTCAGTAGCATGTGGGGTATCATTAGAATGTTTACTGTCATTTACTTACTCCATTAAGTATACTAAACATGGCTAATAAGTCTGAAAAATAGAAAATAGCTTATTTAAGCTAAAAGGTTATCATTAATGAACTGCTTGCACAAGGCAGTTCCTCAACCTCGGATAAACAGATAATGCAGAATGATATCATTGCACGCCTCGCGTGTGCACTGTCCAGAGGGGCATATTGAGGCATTTATTTTGAAATTTGCAGTAAGCTTCATATTAAATGCCCACACTAATCCAATGTGTAAGAGTGCTTTGGATAAACCAGTCACATAAAGCCAAAAAGAGCAATTACATGATGTAAAAATTGCCAAGGCTTTTATTTTGAAATTTTTGTTAAGCTTCATTTGAAAGGGTCAAAGTCATCCCATGTGTAACAGTCATTGGATTAAATCAGTCATATAACAAAAAAGCAATGACCTGATGTAAAAATTTTCAAGGGCTTTTATTTTGAAATTTTCAGTAAGCTTCATTTCAAAGGGCTAGAATCATCCCATGTGTAACAGTGACTGGGTTAAATGAGTTATATACAGCCCATAGCAGCAAGTAGTTCTAAAGGCCAGCTCAGTCCTCCTCTGTTTTAACTGATCTACTAGTTAGAACTACAGTGATGCGTATTTGTAGTCCTAAGCAGCTCTCCCTGCTCTGGGTTCCGTTGCCATGGTAAATAATCCTCTCTGCCAGCTGTGAGTGAGACATCCAGGGGGAGACAATTCTCTGTTTGAGCCAGCCAGTTTGACTAAAAAGCATTGCAAATAACTGTTTCTGCTCGGGAACCGTAATACATATTCGAAAACCGTTTGAAGCATATGAGAGGGCTATTTGTCGTCTCACATAGTCCCGCCATTCATATCTCTACCTCACTCACAGTATTAACAGCGATGAGAAAAAAAGTGTGTGCCAAGGTCTGAAATTTTTCAGAAATACATGGAAGTGAATCAGTGAAATCTGTCTGCTACCCTGGCGCATGACTTTGCTCTGAAGTACCTGGAGAGAAAACTGTAAGCACTAGATAATTTTTGAAAACATTTGACCGGAGCAGGCACGCGTATTAATGTCATGACCAAGTTTGATACCAATCATGCAATATTTGTGAGCGTGAGGGCGAGTTAAAAAATGATTTGGGGTCAAAATGTCACTCTGACTCTCACTCTAGCGGAGCGGCCTTCACACTCTGATTTTTCCAAAAATCAAAAACTTTGGGTCGCTTAGAAAGAAGTTGTGGACAAACCATAATACATATTGACGTGCTGTCTTCACTTTAAAAGAGATCACGGACGTATCTACAAAATGGAGTTTGAATGGCGTTTCTACATAAAGTTATGACGACACAGAAAATCCTCAAAAATAGGGTATTTTCAGGATTTAGTGGTTGCCTCGTCCCCTTGACGACGAGAGTTGCACCTGGTGAGGTCGTTAGTCATTTTGGGGTCGTTTTTTGCTTTTTACGTCGCCATGGTAACTCCAAATCCCACCAAAAGTAATAGCTCCAATGCCGGGTTCGAGCCGCACGTTTTGATACCACTTTTGTGGGTGGGCTCGCAGCGGTACGAGCCGCATTAACGGTAACGGAAGAATAAACTAGAAAATTCCTGAAGAAATTTAACTGGGGCCTGCCAAAGTGTGCCCGTCGGTTTGGACCCAGCGTTCTGATGCTAAGAATTAGCATCGATGCTAAAGAAAGCTGCAATGTAATCAATAGCATGTGGAGAATCACAAGAATGTTAAGTAAGCTGGACATGCAACATTCAGTATGATAAAGCAAGTGTATTAGCTAAAATGAGCAAATATGCTAATGTAAGCATAAATACTTTCAGTAGCATGTGGGGTATCATTAGAATGTTTACTGTCATTTACTTACTCCATTAAGTATACTAAACATGGCTAATAAGTCTGAAA
Source organism: Gambusia affinis (assembly GCF_019740435.1). NCBI lineage: Eukaryota > Metazoa > Chordata > Actinopteri > Cyprinodontiformes > Poeciliidae > Gambusia > Gambusia affinis. The sequence continues at coordinate 43,886,041 of NC_057868.1, read as the reverse complement.
ATAGATAATAGCTTATTTAAGCTAAAAGGTTAATCGTTAATGAACTGCCTTGTTGCGCAAGGCAGTTCCCTAACCTGGATAAACAGATAATGCAGAATGATATCACTGCACCGCCCGGCGTGCACTGTCCAGAGGGGCATTTTGAGGCTTTTATTTTGAAATTTGCAGTAAGCTTCATATTAAATGCCCACACTAATCCAATGTGTAAGAGTGCTTTGGATAAACCAGTCACATAAAGCCAAAAAGAGCAATTACATGATGTAAAAATTCCCAAGGCTTTTATTTTGAAATTTTTGTTAAGCTTCATTTGAAAGGGTCAAAGTCATCCCATGTGTAACAGTCATTGGATTAAATCAGTCATATAACGCTCAAAAAAGCAATGACCTGATGTAAAAATTTTCAAGGGCTTTTATTTTGAAATTTTCAGTAAGCTTCATTTCAAAGGGCTAGACTCATCCCATGTGTAACAGTGACAGGGTTAAATTAGTTATATACAGCCCATAGCAGCAAGTTTTTCTAAAGGCCAGCTCAGTCCTCCTCTGTTTTAACTGAACTACTAGTTAGAACTACAGTGATGCGTATTTGTAGTCCTCAGCAGCTCTCCCTGCTCTGGGTTCCGTTGCCATGGTAAATAATCCTCTCTGCCAGCTGTGAGTGAGACATCTCTTACCCTGAGACAATTCTCTGTTTGAGCCAGCCAGTTTGACTAAAAAAAGCATTGCAAAAAACTGTTTCCCGTTCGGGAACCGTAATACATATTCGAAAACCGTTTGAAGCATATGAGAGGGCTATTTAAGTCTCACATAGTCCCGCCATTCATATCTCTACCTCACTCACAGTATTAACAGCGATGAGATAAAAAAAGTGTGTGCCAAGGTCTGAAATTTTTCAGAAATACATGGAAGTGAATCAGTGAGATCTGTCTGCTACCCTGGCGCATGACTTTGCTCTGAAGCACCTGGAGAAAACTGTAAGCGCTAGATAATTTTGAAAACATTTGACGAACGAGCAGGCACGCGTATCAATGTCATGACCAAGTTTGATACCAATCATGCAATATTTGTGGCGTGAGGCGAGTTAAAAATGATTTGGGGTCAAAATGTCACTCTGACTCTCACTCTAGTGGAGCGGCCTTCACCTCTGATTTTCCAAAATCAAAAACTTTGGGTCGCTTAGAAAGAAGTTGTGGACAAACCATAATACATATTGACGTGCTTTCTTCACTTTAAAAGAGATCACGGACGTATCTACAAAATGAAGTTTGAATGGCGTTTCTACATGAAGTTATGACGACACAGAAAATCCTCAAAAATAGGGTATTTTCAGGATTTACTGGTTGCCTCGTCCCCTTGACGACGAGAGTTGCACCTGGTGAGCTCGTTAGTGATTTTGGGGTCGTTTTTTGCTTTTTACGTCGCCATGGTAACTCCAAATCCCACCAAAAGTAATAGCTCCAATGCCGGGTTCGAGCCGCACGTTTTGATACCACTTTTGTGGGTGGGCTCGCAGCGGTACGAGCCGCATTCCGGGTGACGGAAGAATAATAAATAACTAGAAAATTCCTGAAGAAATTTAACTGGGGCCTGCCAAAGTGTGCCCGTCGGTTTGGACCCAGCGTTCTGATGCTAAGAATTTGCACCAATGCTAAAGATAGCTGCAATGTAATCAATAGAATCACAAGAATGTTAAGTAAACTGGACATGCACCATTCAGTATGATAAAGTAAGTGTATTAGCTAAAATGAGCAAATATGCTAATGTAAGCATGAAAACTTTCAGTAGCATGTGGGGTATCATTAGAACGTTTACTGTCATTTACTTACTCCATAAAGTATACTAAACATGGCTAATAAGTCTGAAAAATAGAAAATAGCTTATTTAAGCTAAAAGGCTAATGCTAATGAACTGCCTTGCTGCGCAAGGCAGTTCCCTAACCTCGGATAAACAGATAATGCAGAATGATATCATTGCACCGCCTCTGGCGGTGCACTGTCCAGAGGGGCATATTGAGGCTTTTATTTTGAAATTTGCAGTAAGCTTCATATTAAATGCCCACACTAATCCAATGTGTAAGAGTGCTTTGGATAAACCAGTCACATAAAGCCAAAAAGAGCAATTACATGATGTAAAAATTGCCAAAGCTTTTATTTTGAAATTTTTGTTAAGCTTCATTTGAAAGGGTCAAAGTCATCCCATGTGTAACAGTCATTGGATTAAATCAGTCATATAACGCTCAAAAAAGCAATGACCTGATGTAAAAATTTTCAAGGGCTTTTATTTTGAAATTTTCAGTAAGCTTCATTTCAAAGGGCTAGACTCATCCCATGTGTAACAGTGACTGGGTTAAATTAGTTATATACAGCCCATAGCAGCAAGTTTTTCTAATGGCCAGCTCAGTCCTCCTCTGTTTTAACTGAACTAGTAGTTAGAACTACAGTGATGCGTATTTGTAGTCCTCAGCAGCTCTCCCTGCTCTGGGTTCCGTTGCCATGGTAAATAATCCTCTCTGCCAGCTGTGAGTGAGACATCCAGGGGGAGACTATTCTCTGTTTGAGCCAGCCAGTTTGACTAAAAAAAGCATTGCAAAAAACTGTTTCCGTTAAGGAACCGTAATACATATTCGAAAACCGTTTGAAGCATATGAGAGGGCTATTTGTCGTCTCACATAGTCCCGCCATTCATATCTCTACCTCACTCACAGTATTAACAGCGATGAGATAAAAAAAGTGTGTGCCAAGGTCTGAAATTTTTCAGAAATACATGGAAGTGAATCAGTGAGATCTGTCTGCTACCCTGGCGCATGACTTTGCTCTGAAGCACCTGGAGAGAAAACTGTAAGCGCTAGATAATTTTTGAAAACATTTGACCGGAGCAGGCACGCGTATCAATGTCATGACCAAGTTTGATACCAATCATGCAATATTTGTGAGCGTGAGGGCGAGTTAAAAAATGATTTGGGGTCAAAATGTCGCTCTGACTCTCACTCTAGCGGAGCGGCCTTCACACTCTGATTTTTCCAAAAATCAAAAACTTTGGGTCGCTTAGAAAGAAGTTGTGGACAAACCATAATACATATTGACGTGCTGTCTTCACTTTAAAAGAGATCACGGACGTATCTACAAAATGAAGTTTGAATGGCGTTTCTACATGAAGTTATGACGACACAGAAAATCCTCAAAAATAGGGTATTTTTAAGATTTAGAGGTTGCTTCGTCCCCTTGACGACGAGATTTCACCTGGTGAGCTCGTTAGTGATTTTGGGGTCGTTTTTTGCTTTTTACGTCGCCATGGTAACTCCAAATCCCACCAGAAGTAATAGCACACCTCCCGGGATCGAGCCGCACGTTTTGATACCACTTTTGTGGGTGGGCTCGCAGCGGTACGAGCCGCATTCCGGGTGACGGAAGAATAATAAATAACTAGAAAATTCCTGAAGAAATTTAACTGGGGCCTGCCAAAGTGTGCCCGTCGGTTTGGACCCAGCGTTCTGATGCTAAGAATTTGCATCAATGCTAAGCTAAGTTCAAAAATTCCAAAGAACTATGTGGAGAATCACAAGAATATTGACTAACATGGACTTGCACCATTCAGCATGATAAACTAAATGAATCAGCTAAAATTAGCCAAAATGCTAATGTTAGCATGAATGCTGTCAGTAGCATGTGGGGCATCGCTAGCATGTTTCTGTCATTTACTTACACCATTCAGTATACTAAACATGGCTAATAAGTAAGAAAAATAGCTAATAGCTTATTTAAGACAAAAAGGCTAATGCTAATGAACTGCCTTGCTGAAGGCAGTTCCCTAACCTGAGAGAAAAGATAATGCAGAATGATATCATTGCACGCCTCTTGGCGGTACATTATTCAGAAGGGGCATATTGAGGCTTTTATTTTGAAATTTTCAGTAAGCTTAATAATAAATGCCCACACTAATCCAATGTGTAAGAGTGGTTTGGAGAAACCAGTCACATAAAGCCTAAAAGAGCAATTACATAATGTAAAAATTGTCAAGGCTTTTATTTTGAAATTCTTTTTAATCTTCATATCAAAGGGCCACACTCATCCAATGTTTAAGAGTTATTGGATTAAATCAGTAATATGCTCATGAAAGCAATTACTTGATTCAAAAATATTCAAGGTAATAGAAAAATAGGTAATAGCTTATTTAAGGTAAAAGGCTAATGCTAATGAACTGCTTTGCTGCACAAGGCAGTTCCCTAACCTGAGAGAAAAATATAAAGCATTCTAATATTATTGCATCGCCTTACGGCGATGCATTAACCTGAGGGCAATATGAAGGCTTTTATTTTGAAATTTGCAGAAAGCTTCATATTAAATGCCCACACTAATCCAATGTGTAAGAGTGCTTTGGATAAACCAGTCACATAAAGCCAAAAAGAGCAATTACATGATGTAAAAATTGCCAAAGCTTTTATTTTGAAATTTTTGTTAAGCTTCATTTGAAAGGGTCAAAGTCATCCCATGTGTAACAGTCATTGGATTAAATCAGTCACATAAAGCCAAAAAGAGCAATTACATGATGTAAAAATTCCCAAGGCTTTTATTTTGAAATTTTTGTTAAGCTTCATTTGAAAGGGTCAAAGTCATCCCATGTGTAACAGTCATTGGATTAAATCAGTCATATAACGCTCAAAAAAGCAATGACCTGATGTAAAAATTTTCAAGGGCTTTTATTTTGAAATTTTCAGTAAGCTTCATTTCAAAGGGCTAGACTCATCCCATGTGTAACAGTGACAGGGTTAAATTAGTTATATACAGCCCATAGCAGCAAGTTTTTCTAAAGGCCAGCTCAGTCCTCCTCTGTTTTAACTGAACTAGTAGTTCGAACTACAGTGATGCGTATTTGTAGTCCTCAGCAGCTCTCCCTGCTCTGGGTTCCGTTGCCATGGTAAATAATCCTCTCTGCCAGCTGTGAGTGAGACATCCAGGGGGAGACAATTCTCTGTTTGAGCCAGCCAGTTTTACTAAAAAAAGCATTGCAAAAAACTGTTTCCCGTTCGGGAACCGTAATACATATTCGAAAACCGTTTGAAGCATATGAGAGGGCTATTTGTCGTCTCACATAGTCCCGCCATTCATATCTCTACCTCGCTCACAGTATTAACAGCGATGAGATAAAAAAAGTGTGTGCCAAGGTCTGTAATTTTTCAGAAATACATGGAAGTGAATCAGTGAGATCTGTCTGCTACCCTGGCGCATGACTTTGCTTTGAAGCACCTGGAGAGAAAACTGTAAGCGCTAGATAATTTTGAAAACATTTGACCGGAGCAGGCACGCAGCGTATCAATGTCATGACCAAGTTTGATACCAATCATGCAATATTTGTGAGCGTGAGGGCGAGTTAAAAATGATTTGGGGTCAAAATGTCGCTCTGACTCTCACTCTAGAGGAGCAGTCACACTCTGATTTTCCAAAAATCAAAAACTTTGGGTCGCTTAGAAAGAAGTTGTGGACAAACCATAATACATATTGACGTGCTGTCTTCACTTTAAAAGAGATCACGGACGTATCTACAAAATGAAGTTTGAATGGCGTTTCTACATAAAGTTATGATTTACACAGAAAATCCTCAAAAATAGGGTATTTTCAGGATTTACTGGTTGCCTCGTCCCCTTGACGACGAGACTTGCACCTGGTGAGCTCGTTAGTGATTTTGGGGTCGTTTTTTGCTTTTTAAGTCGCCAAGGTAACTCCAAATACCACCAAAATTAATATCTCCCATCCCGGGAACGAGCCGCACGTTTTGATACCACTTTTGTGGGTGGGCTCATAATGCGAGCCGCATTAACGGTAACGGAAGAATAATAAATAATACGTATTAAAGAAACATTCTATTGGGTGTAGAACAATAGGTGCCTGCCATGCAATGCATGGAGGCAGTGACTGACTTGCTTCGCAAGTCAGTCACTGCTCTCCTTATGCATTGCTATGGGCAGGCCCCAACTAGAAAATTCCTGAAGAAATTTAACTGGGGCCTGCCAAAGTGTGCCCGTCGGTTTGGACCCAGCGTTCTGATGCTAAGAATTTGCATCAATGCTAAAGAAAGCTGCAATGTAATCAATAGCATGTGGAGAATCACAAGAATGTTAAGTAAGCTGGACATGCAACATTCAGTATGATAAAGCAAGTGCATTAGCTAAAATGAGCAGATATGCTAATGTAAACATAAATACTTTCAGTAGCATGTGGGGTATCATTAGAATGTTTACTGTCATTTACTTACTCCATTAAGTATACTAAACATGGCTAATAAGTCTGAAAAATAGAAAATAGCTTATTTAAGCTAAAAGGCTAATGCTAATGAACTGCCTTGCTGCGCAAGGCAGTTCCCTAACCTCGGATAAACAGATAATGCAGAATGATATCATTGCACCGCCTGCGGCGGTGCACTGTCCAGAGGGGCATATTGAGGCTTTTATTTTGAAATTTGCAGTAAGCTTCATATTAAATGCCCACACTAATCCAATGTGTAAGAGTGCTTTGGATAAACCAGTCACATAAAGCCAAAAAGAGCAATTACATGATGTAAAAATTGCCAAAGCTTTTATTTTGAAATTTTTATTTAGCTTCATTTGAAAGGGTCAAAGTCATCCCATGTGTAACAGTCATTGGATTAAATCAGTCATATAACGCTCAAAAAAGCAATGACCTGATGTAAAAATTTTCAAGGGCTTTTATTTTGAAATTTGCAGTAAGCTTCATATTAAATGCCCACACTAATCCAATGTGTAAGAGTGCTTTGGATAAACCAGTCACATAAAGCCAAAAAGAGCAATTACATGATGTAAAAATTCCCAAGGCTTTTATTTTGAAATTTTTGTTAAGCTTCATTTGAAAGGGTCAAAGTCATCCCATGTGTAACAGTCATTGGATTAAATCAGTCATATAACGCTCAAACAAGCAATGACCTGATGTAAAAATTTTCAAGGGCTTTTATTTTGAAATTTTCAGTAAGCTTCATTTCAAAGGGCCAAACTCATCCCATGTGTAACAGTGACAGGGTTAAATTAGTTATATACAGCCCATAGCAGCAAGTTTTTCTAAAGGCCAGCTCAGTCCTCCTCTGTTTTAACTGAACTACTAGTTAGAACTACAGTGATGCGTATTTGTAGTCCTCAGCAGCTCTCCCTGCTCTGGGTTCCGTTGCCATGGTAAATAATCCTCTCTGCCAGCTGTGAGTGAGACATCCAGGGGAGACAATTCTCTGTTTGAGCCAGCCAGTTTGACTAAAAAAGCATTGCAAAAACTGTTTCCCGTTCGGGAACCGTAATACATATTCAAAACCGCTTTAAGCATATGAGAGGGCTATTTGTCGTCTCACATAGTCCCGCCATTCATATCTCTACCTCACTCACAGTATTAACAGCGATGAGATAAAAAAGTGTGTGCCAAGGTCTGAAATTTTTCAGAAATACATGGAAGTGAATCAGTGAGATCTGTCTGCTACCCTGGCGCATGACTTTGCTCTGAAGCACCTGGAGAGAAAACTGTAAGCGCTAGATAATTTTTGAAAACATTTGACCGGAGCAGGCACGCGTATCAATGTCATGACCAAGTTTGATACCAATCATGCAATATTTGTGAGCGTGAGGGCGAGTTAAAAAATGATTTGGGGTCAAAATGTCGCTCTGACTCTCACTCTAGCGGAGCGGCCTTCACACTCTGATTTTTCCAAAAATCAAAAAATTAGGGACTCTAAGAAAGAAGTTGTGGACAAACCATAATACATATTGACGTGCTGTCTTCACTTTAAAAGAGATCACGGACGTATCTACAAAATGAAGTTTGAATGGCGTTTCTACATGAAGTTATGACGACACAGAAAATCCTCAAAAATAGGGTATTTTCAGGATTTACTGGTTGCCTCGTCCCCTTGACGACGAGACTTGCACCTGGTGAGCTCGTTAGTGATTTTGGGGTCGTTTTTTGCTTTTTACGTCGCCATGGTAACTCCAAATCCCACCAAAAATAATAGCACACCTCCCGGGATCGAGCCGCACGTTTTGATACCACTTTTGTGGGTGGGCTCAGAGCGGCACGAGCCGCATTCCGTAGGCGGATGAATAAGTTAAGAATAAAGAAACATTCTATTGGGTGTAGAACAATAGGTGCCTGCCATGCAATGCATAAGGAGAGCAGTGACTGACTTGCTTAGCAAGTCAGTCACTGCTCTCCTTATGCATTGCTATGGGCAGGCCCCAACTAGAAAATTCCTGAAGAAATTTAACTGGGGCCTGCCAAAGTGTGCCCGTCGGTTTGGACCCAGCGTTCTGATGCTAAGAATTACCATCAATGCTAAAGAAAGCTGCAATGTAATCAATAGCATGTGGAGAATCACAAGAATGTTAAGTAAGCTGGACATGCAACATTCAGTATGATAAAGCAAGTGCATTAGCTAAAATGAGCAAATATGCTAATGTAAGCATAAATACTTTCAGTAGCATGTGGGGTATCATTAGAATGTTTACTGTCATTTACTTACTCCATTAAGTATACTAAACATGGCTAATAAGTCTGAAAAATAGAAAATAGCTTATTTAAGCTAAAAGGCTAATGCTAATGAACTGCCTTGCTACAAGGCAGTTCCTAACCTCGGATAAACAGATAATGCAGAATGATATCACTGCACATTCCGGTGCACTGTCCAGAGGGCATTTTGAGGCTTTTATTTTGAAATTTGCAGTAAGCTTCATATTAAATGCCCACACTAATCCAATGTGTAAGAGTGCTTTGGATAAACCAGTCACATAAAGCCAAAAAGAGCAATTACATGATGTAAAAATTCCCAAGGCTTTTATTTTGAAATTTTTGTTAAGCTTCATTTGAAAGGGTCAAAGTCATCCCATGTGTAACAGTCATTGGATTAAATCAGTCATATAACGCTCAAAAAAGCAATGACCTGATGTAAAAATTTTCAAGGGCTTTTATTTTGAAATTTTCAGTAAGCTTCATTTCAAAGGGCTAGACTCATCCCATGTGTAACAGTGACAGGGTTAAATGAGTTATATACAGCCCATAGCAGCATGGGACTGCTCCAATCCAATATACTGGATACTGAATGTGCTGGATTGTCTTGGTCCAATATTGCAGTCTGTCTGGGGTTCTCCTGAGGACAAACAAGCATGCAGCCTGTTGAATTTGTGACGTGTAACCAATCAGAAAGCCAGTTGATGAAAAGACAGAGGGGAATCCAAAATACACAGATGATCAAACTGCCATGGCTGAGCAGAATGTCCTGTGGACGTTATAGACTTCTTTGTATTGTTTTTCTCTGTTGAATATAGTCCACAATCACCATTACGTCTTCCCAATCAGCCATATTTGTTTATGCTGAACTCACATTTGGAATCAAGAGGTTTTACGAGATTGGTGTAATGTTACTAATCTGGCTGTGTGTACCAGAAATAAAAACAAACAATCTAAACAGGATTGCTCCTGAGGCATGCCTCACTAAGAAGAGATGCCAGGGAAGCTCCAGAGCTCTCTGGAGGAAGTACTTGTTCCTTCTGCGAAGGCTTCGGGAAGTCCCACAATTAAATATTAAGAAATCCAACTGTTTCTCTACCGGACTTGGTACCAGTAGCACATAAAGTGGGTATACACTTTGTGATGCAATGTAGCGCTGGGATACAGGGGGCTCCAAAGTCCATCCATCCATTTTCTTACACCCTTGTCCCTACAGGGGTCAGGAGGTGCTGGTGTTTATCTCCAGCTAACGTTCCGGGTGAGAGGCAGAGTCACTCTGGACAGGTCGCCAGTCTGCCGCAGGGCAACACAGAGACATACAGGACACACAACCATTCGCACACACACTCACACCTAGGGAGAATTTAGAGAAACCAAATTGTACAAAGGCATTCCTTTGGTTTCCTTTTTCCATTGGTTTTTGGACTGGGAGGAAGCCGGAGTACCCGGAGAGAACCCACGCATGCACAGGGAGAACATGCAAACTCCGTCCAGAAAGACCCCGGGCTGGGAATCGAACCCAGAACCTTCTTTCTGCAAGGCAACAGCTCTACCAACTGCACCTCTGTGCAGCCTGAGTCTCCGAAGTGACAGTGGATAATGCAATGCAAGGCAGCATTTTCCATTTTTACTAGTAACAACTGTTTCTGCATGTGTTTAATGATGTGATCAATATTAGAGCTACCGACCAGACGTCCTGTCGCTCCTTCAACTCCTCTGCTTTCTCTTGTCCGCACTTCTTGTAACTGCACTCCAGCACGTGCCTCTTTGAGAACTGCCCTACAGTGAGTCTGTATACACCTCACACATAGTTGCGTCTTTGCTTTGTACTTCCTTAAATTATGATAAGTGGAAGACTATGGTTGGATGAATGCTGTTTCTCAAATGTCTGAACAAAAGAGGCACAAAATGTAAAATTTTTATTGCATTGGTTAAATAACTTTAGTTTTTTCAAGGAAGGTGGGTATATTTTCAAGAGACGTTAAGATGATTCGATGACTTACTGAACCGGATGAGTTTGTGGTCCACGTAGATCTTAATAATAATTGGTCCAGACAAAACCTAATGTCTTACCTCCTAACAAGTGGGTAAACACACAGAGAAAGAGAGTAGAAAGCGATACACCCACAGCTTGTCTCACAATCAATCTCTCTTTTTTAAAGAGCTTTTCTCAAAGCTGCTCATTTAACAACCAAATCATCTCTTCCCTCCTCCTTCCACTTTTATTCTCTCCTCCACCAGCAGTCCTACGTAAGGTTATCTATAATGAATGAGATGTGTTGGAGAGACACTGTACATATTAATATACCTCAAGTTTCTGTACGTAAGATGTCTGCAGCCAGAAATAAATAAATAAATAAATTAAGACCATTAGTCATAAAATTACCTGAATAACCTAAGCCTTGAATAAAATCCAACTATACTCCAAGAAGAACCATTTTCCCGATCACTGAGTCATTTTTGTTTTCTTTTCTCCGTTCATTTTGTTCTCCGGTCACTCTTTAGAGACAGAGTGGGGTGCATTAGAATGGAGTGTGGAGCTGGGAGGACTTGCAGGATACAGAGTCTATGAAAAGGTTAAAGGTTGTTAATGAATGTTGTTTTCCTCTCCCCGCTGATACTGTCCCTCTGCTAAGCTCTTGTCTTTAAAGCTGTCAAGTGGCAAGCCAAAACCATTACTGCCTCGGGATAAATACGGGCGATCCACAATGCTGCTTTGTGTGCGGGTGTGTGTGTGCGCGAGTGTGTTAGTGCCTTCTGCTAAGGGTGATGTTGGTTCAATTTCTTTGTGCAATTTTTCTAGATAGCAGGAAATCTGGTTGAGTTGGGAGAAAAACCTGCAGTGATGCACAAGTATGCAAAAAAAGACAAAAACAACAACCTGAAAGACGCTTAAAGTGCAAAGATATCGACAACATCAAGAGTGCTGCAGAAAGCAGTGAGGTTTGTGAAGCTATCTGCTCATAAATCATATTGAACCAGTGAGACCAGTGCAAGGTATGTTAAAGCTCACCTGGTTTCACTTGGTTTTCACTATTTCAGACATTCACTATCTTGCACTTTTCTCCTTCTCTAATCCTCCCTCCCTTTTTTTGCCTCAACATTTCCCCCGTTTCCCCTTCTTTTCCATTTTCAACGTCCTTTTTCATCACACTGGATTATCCCCTCCCATCCCTCTTCTTGTCCTCTAACCCTCCTCTACTCTTCTTCTCTCTGCGTTCATTGTCTCTCCAATCATCCACCTCCACTTTCCCATTTTTTCCCCTCTGTCTCACGTACAAACTGATATCAGGTACACCCCAGCCCAGCCTGCTCCGATCCATCTCTACAGAGAGCTGCAATTTCTGATATCTGGGTTTGCCCTGCCCCCTCCCTCCTCTTCTTTTTTTTTTTACTCACCTGCACCAGATTTCCTGCCCTTCCTCCTTCACTCGCCTGCTGCTTCCTCCTCCTCACCACTTTCAATATCCATTACTCTCTTACCTCACATTCAAGACATATGAAGAATGCTTAGTCTGTCCAGTATGCATCCATCTTCAGCCTGAGTGCCAGTCTGTTCTCGAAGCAGTTTCCACCGAGGCACAGATTCAACAATAGATCTTTTCCTGGAGGAGAATAGCTACAACTGCCCAAAGGTCCAAGTGGTTTGAAATTAGCATCCACTTGTAGTCAAAAATAACCATACATCTGCAGGTTGTCCACATTTAATCACATTTCCACCACAACTTTGAAGTATCTACAGTGTCTTTGTGGAGTGCATTATTTCTAAAATGAATAAGAATATTATATCACTGTAATTTATTTTGAGGATGGTGAGCATCCCAAATTTAGTCCACAATGTCACAGAAATCTGATTTAGTCAAAGATGGCAAAGTCTGCACTCTGAAATGGTGCAGAAAATAAGTTTTTCAAAAGAGCTGCGTTAACAGTGGACACATCCTGGAAATAAGCAAAGGAGCCAAAGAGAAAACAGATAAGTTAGAGGAGAGGTGCTTTATTTTATCATAGTGCTTCAGCCTGCAGTGTATTTACAGGGACCGGGACCTGCTGTATCAAACCTTCGATCTCCACAGAACTCTCTTTGCCAGACCTTTTAGCTTTTTCATCATAAGGAATTGTTCTTTCACTTTAGTCTGCACCGCTCTATTATCCAGCTTACATTTGGTGCATCACCTCTGAAGATGACATTGTAGAAACTTTTTACAAGAATTGAAAAAAGTTGACTGCAAGGTTAAGGAGCTGAAATAAAATAAAACCCCCAGTACAAGCTCTGGTTCATAAAAACAGAAAAATGGAATGAACCTATAAAGAAAACGTCTAATCATACTGATCATTCAAAGCTACTTTTCACGTTCAGTCCTCTGCATCCCCAATGTTCAACCCATACATCAGTTCATTGTATCAGTATGCAGCTCAGGGGTTACTGTCCTGCCTGAGTACATTTTGTCATATAGTGGGAGGAAACTGGAATCGACCCCACAGCCTTCCTCTTCCCACTGATCCAACATGCCGCATACGTTGGTAACCACACTTTTAACAGATGCATACAGCTTGTTTGTCACGTTTGCTCAAGTCCAGGGCTCCTATCTTGTCGAGTGACTTACTAATTTCAGGACCTTGAATGCAGCGTTGATGATAAATCAGAGCTGCCAGCACCAAAATACACACAGATTCATCACTGGATTAGCGTTCTACTTTTACTCATCTCCCTTTCGCTTCCTCACACCAACACAAAGATACATGCATCGTAGATAGTCTATTAGGGCCTTCGTATGCGCTTTAATAACTGCATTTGAAATGCACTCTTTTGTTCCACTGAATTACCTGCATATTTGGCCAGGAGATTTTTCTGTCTGACATCACTAGAAAAAAAAATGTAGGAAATTTTACTAAGATCACCATGGCACAATAAAAGCCACCACCTCTTCAAAATGAAGTTTGAAATTAATTTGAATTTTATGAAATTTTATTTATTTTGAAAAACCAACATCACTGGGTCCTGCCTGTCTGGCTGCAAAGCCAACTGCTGTGCGATGCGCTGCTCTTAGGAGTGAAGGAAAACCAGAGTGACTGTACGAAGTAGAGGAAGAGAAAAGATGAAAAAGATAATGAGGGAAGGTTGAGTTGAATGCATTTTTTGCTGAAGCTTGTGAAAATGACATGTTAGCATATGTTGTGTATTTAATTAATATATTTTTATACTTTGTGCATAATGTTTCAGATATGTTTTAAACAGCACGACATAGCTTAATGTTGTGTAAGATAGTGTGGTCTAGGGTCTTCAAAGTGAGCGAAACAAAGCACATCACCAGGTTCCAGCGTTTTCTGAGGAATTTTTTTTTATTATTTTTCTCCTCTGACATCCATCTGCTCCTCTTGAGCTTCCACAAACACCGTTTTTTTAAAGCCAATTGGCTTGAAAAATTGGCTTGGTGGCTTGGTGCACATAAGTGGACCAAGCCACAATTAAACAGGTAAAAATGAAACAAAGACAAAGTCTAAACAGAAACACGAATAATATTAATCTAATTTACAAACTCAACATAATGAAATAATGTACAAAATAAACCCTGTAAAACAAGATAACGCAAAAGTTACTTTAAAGAAAAACAAACAAAGCAATACTAGAAAACCCTCTAATTGGTAGATCCCAGCAAGGTAATCAGTGACATCATTCAGACATTCAACAGGAGACACTGGGCCGGCCACTCCCACACTTCTGACCTGCTGCAAAGCTACAAGGGAGAATGGTAAGTAAAAAGAAACACAAATACCAAGAATATACTTTGAAACAAAATAAACAAGTTCAACCAATAATTCAAAAGTGGTAGCTTTAAACTAAACATATAAATAGATGGAAACTGCTACATAATACTAGCACAAACAAACCCGGGACAGTAAATGAAGCAAGGTTGCAAACTAATGTTTAAATTTAAAATAATAATAAGGGGCAAGTGGTGAACATACACTGAACCACTTTGTCACACTTTCATTTTTTCATTAAGACTCATTCCTGGTTACATTTTCAAATGAGCATATTGAAATATTTTCCGAAGAGGAAGGGACCTGAGAGAGATGTTGACGGAGATGCTCAATGTTATTTACTGTGATTGTGAGGAATATAAGAAATTACACTGATCTGTCTCGTGGCACGTGCAATATTTCAATATTCCTAACGTTTCTTGCCTGGTATTGATTGAAACAAATCCCACACTTCCCAGTTATTATACTACTCAGCATCAGTAGGCCCCTTCAGAGTGAGTTCCCATAAAACAGGCTGGTAGACCTCTTTTTCAAAAAACCAAGAAAAATAAGATGATCTCAGCCAGGTTGCAAACTCTGCCACTGGATTACTACAGAGGAGTTGTAATTTCAGCTATAGTGTTAATATAGTGAAAAAATTTCATTCAAAAAAACGTTTACTTTGAAATGGTCCTATTTAAAAAAACCATGTTGTTCTGCAGATGTGTAGATGTGCATGAAGCTTCGAAGGCTGAAACATGTAGGCACAATGCTAATGGACACACTATTGTCTGCTGTTTGTAAAGAAGTCAATACAGGAGCAGCATTTATTTATTTTCCTTGGCACTGATTGGCTTTACCCCCAAGAGTGGAGTTAAGTGGAGGAACACTGTAGCAGTAAGTTTCTGCAGTACTGCTGAGACAGTTTCCACTGAGCATATTAATGCACATTATAATGTATTTGGTGTTTGAACTACTAAAATAGACAGTTATAGGTGTTTTTGAGGGGGGTCTAAAATATTTTACTATTTGCAGTCAACCCTAACTATTGCAAATATTTGTGACCAAGGTGTGGTGATGAAGCTTTAAAGTGGGAGCGACCAACTCAGGACCTCCATGGTGGGGGTGGAATTTGCATTTCCTCCTGTGTGGACGTATACGTTTAGAGTGGGTGTTTGCTTGCAGGCTTGTTTGTCTTGTATGCCATTCTATTGGTTAATCCATCCATATGGAAACCGTTTTTTGTTGGGTTTTTTTTTTTGGTTGTAACTGGAAAAATTAAACTTAAGACACATCTACAGGTTATATAATGGCTGCTGTGTCAAGAAACATTGATGGGGACTATAAGGTGACTTTACCTCCTTATTCCTTAGACATTTTCACTGTTAGGATGTTAAGGTTGTTGTTAGATAATGCCCAAAGTTAAGTTGTTAAGAAAACACCAGAAGTAGAAGTATGGCTTCACTTTGGAATCTCTCGTGGATGCAGAAATATCAGCAAAGAAACCTCTATAAATCAATTCCTCCAGGATTTTGTAATTCTTTGTATGATTTGTTTTTTTCTTTTTTGCAATCAAAATTGATTTTGTGATGGTATTTGAGAAACATTTGCAAGAAATTGTCAGCAACTTTCCCCAAATATAACGCCTTCCTAAATAGGACTAAAAAAAAAATGTTGAGAAAACAAGCAACTACACCAAGGGGACACAAACATTTTGATTCTTTAAAGAACTTAAATAGTTTGAAGTTTGTTACTCGTCATACTGATCAAAGACTTAACAAAAAGTAAGGCTTGAGGCAGCAGTGTAGTAGAAATAAGAAACACTGTCACCTGCTGGTGGGAGTTAGTAGTCACTCAAACCCAGTGTTTTTGAGGAAAATTTGAAATAAATTTACAATTACGCATTGGTGCAGAAAAAAATGCAGGATCTGTTGATTTTGCATGAATTTCTGTGTTTGAGAAATTGCAAAAAAACCAGAAGTCCTGGGGTTGGCACACAGACTGACAACATGGTGGTTAACCTGGAATCAAACCGACAACCTTCCAATTACAAGATCACTACTCCACCCACTGAGCCACAGTCACTCATACACTAAACATCATAAGATGTATATGAAATGGAAAGAATCCCTGTAAATGGTGAGAAATAATAGCAAAAATATTTTCAGTTTACTAATCAATGGTGTTTGACGGAAAATGTGGAATCCATAAATGTGGTATTCAAATTCAGCAGGAAAACGTATTTCAATGATGTGTTCATGATAGCATTTTGACAGTTAACATCCTGAAATAATGAGATAGCATGAAGCAAGTCCTGTTGACGTGTAGCTTTTCTCAAGCTCAATGCATCCTTTAATTACTTGTAGTGTCCAGTGTTTGGGAGGCAGGTTTGCCCTCTGGCTGTGTTCTGGAGAGCAGTGCTGTAGACAAGCTGGAGGTAAATCATGCTGTACAGCAAAGTACTGCTGAACGCAATTAATCACTGCGGTGGCGAACACAGAAAATTAAAGTCCAGGCTGAAAATGATTAAATCATCCTTCTAATTAAAGTATCAATGGATTTATCCAGCACTTAAAATGGAACAGCCCTGATCGATGTGTTTTACTTAACATTAAATGTCTCAGTTGGTTAAAATTTTAGAGCTTTTCATGCTGAATGGACTTTCTTGGGCAAATGTCTGGTTATTTAGACATACCTTCAGAGGAGAGAGTATGTTTTTGATGCTCTGCTAATTTCTGTTTTCTCATTTATCATCAAAGACAATCTAAATGTTATTGCATCTCAAAGTAGAGAGAGAGAATATAAAACAGTGCATATATATACAAAAGTGTATTGAGTTAAATAAGTATTTGATCCCCCATAAAAGTGTGGCAGTCTTAAGACATTTTCCAAAGCTGGTCACCAGGTTTTATACATTAAAAGAGAAATTTTGACCAACTCCTCTTTACTGAAACTTTTCTGGGCCCTCCAACCATAGCATCATGATCAACAACATTTCTTCTTAAGTAGACCTAATTTATCTTGTGAACGCCGTTATAGCCAGTTGCGGTCAGCGTGGCTTCACCTGATGAAGTCGTAGTAGAAGTTGCCCCAACTAGTCCTAAAACATTTGCTTGGCAGCCTTTTGAATTTCGGTGGTAAGAAAAAATGAAAACACAGGAAGAGATGAGACACAAAGAATATGTGAAGCTCTCCTGAAAGCACTATTATAACAAACAACAGTCCAGCCATTGGTTGTCTCCCTACATCATATTTATCGCGCATCCTGTGAAGAGCAGTAATTGTTTTACAGTGGACTATGTTCAGCTGAGGGACTGCCCTAAGATCTGGAGAGATCCAATCGGTAAAATGCCATTTCGTCTTGTTTTCATGAACACATATATGTGTCTCGTCTCATGAGTTTTAGGTATCGTTACATTACGTAGGACTAATATAAAAATCGAGTTGTTTTTTTCCTTCCTCTTTTTCTATAGAGTTAGAAACATCCCCATTTGTGCCATCAGAGCCAAGGACACCGGTGAGAGAGGTCCAACTGGTATCTGCAGGTGACTGTGGAGCAAGAAAGCAAAATGAAGGGTATAGACGTCTTGCTCAGGTGACACTTAAAGTAACTACTTATTCAGTTATTTTTGGAACAAAGTAATGATGCGGCTGTATGATGCGGAGTACAGGTTCAGGCTGCAGATTCTCCTGTCTTTACATGAGACTGCAGATGAGCAACCCGTCTGCACAGAGGCTCAAAATGCTTAAAACACACCACACACACACTCTGCGACCAAACTGTTACAGCCAAGGTTTTTTATTATCACGTGTGGTCTCTCAGCTTTTGAAAATTGGCCAACAATTTCAAAAGTTTTCTAGAAAAAAGAAAAGTTTATCTAATGCCTGTGTCGTAATCTGGTCCGAGATAGGTTTATTTATATGTTTGAAATATGTGAAGATAGGGTTGAGACAAGTCAAACAAAAGGGATATTGGAATAATTTGTCAAAAAAAGCACAAGGAAGGTGGAAATAATCACCTTTATCATTTAATGTTATGTCCTTTATTGTTCTGATTTATGGGTTGAAAGATAAAAAAAAGGCATCCAGAGGCCATTATTCAACACTGTATTTTGTGGTTGCAAGTGATACATTTGAAGTGGCAAAAATTAGAAATTTTTATGGTTGGGTCACTGGCAAGTCTTGTCTAGTTTGTTTAACAGCTTTGTGTGGTGAAACAAGTGTCACATCTAAAGGTACAGTGCGGCGCTGGCTTGTGCTGCCGCCAGCGACCGCTTGTCTGTTTTTGCTCTCTCATGCTCAATTGGTTGCCTGAGACACTGATACGCAGCGACCCGCCCTAATGGACTATCCTCTGCCCAGGAGCCCTAATTCACAGAGAAAATGATCACCTGGCGGCGCCCAGCTCCGAGCGAAGGGGAGTGAATGAACAGATGTACGAGGGGAGCGAAGTAGCGTGTTAACATGCACGCTGCTATCGCAAACCGCAGCTGCAGGTCTGGTTTCCCTCGACCCCAAGGCATTCTTAGCCCCCCCCTGCCCCTCTTTTACAACCCACTCTCTGACTCTCAGAGAGTGGGTTGCAGCTTTGCTTTCCCCGCCTCAGCCTTCCTCCCTATCAGAGCGCTTTGCATCGCTCAGCTTTCTGCTCTTTTTTTCCTGTCTCAGAATAATGCACCACCCGGTGTTCTGGCTCTCCCATCGTACAGTTTTCGCTCTCAAATGCCCCCCCTGCCCCTATTCCATCTCCTCCCTCTGTGTCTTTTTGCTTTCCTTCGTCTGTCTCTTCCTCCCCCTCCTTCTCTCGCTGTCCTCGAGTGGCCAGGAGAATGATTATGCGAAGCAGGACTTAGATCCATCAATGTGTCATCGGCTCGCTCCCCAAGTCCCCGCCAAGGGTCCATCCCCTCCGCCAACCCCCACTGCTCGCTCTCCTCTGGCCCTTCTTCGGCCCACCAACTGACGCCGTATTAGCATGGCAGAGAACAGCAGCAAGACAAGGCACACTTGCTCTGACAATAAGGATAATTGAAACGCTGCTTGATTTAGCATTCTTCCTCATGGTTGCTCTCTCGCTGAAATGCAAACGCATATCTGGGATCGAGGGAGGATGGGGCTGAGTGAAACAAAGAGAGGAATAGAGAGAGATTGTGTAGAAACTGTCACACGACCTTGCCATTGAGACAGTTATATATCTATGTGAAACAAAGGGCAAGTCAATGCTATTCTCAGCCTAAAGAAGGAGTCCAGGTAGTCACAGAAAAAGCAATTTGGCTCAAAGCCATGACCGCCTTTCCTTTCTTCCAAAGTCTATAGATGGCTTTCTTGCTTGGAAAGCATCCTGGATGTATGAGAAGCTAGTGGGTCAAAATACAGTACTCTAAAGCTGAAAAAAGTCTTTTGAAATAAAACATGCTCATAAAATGTGATTTAATGTTTCAGCTTCTGTATAAACCAATGAGAAATGCAAGTAAAGAATGTTTTGATGGCGTTATCTTTTGATATGTTGTATGTATTTGATTTTCCTCCTTGAGTTGTTACAGATAATGAGCAAATGATTGATTGTGCTTATTTTTGAGTATCTTAAGATTACATATAGTGCACAATGGCCGGGATGAAAGTCAGCTTCAATAGTTCTACTGCGTCCAGGTCAACGCTCAGTCTCCACTGGAGAAGTTTAACTATCTAGGTGTCTCATCTTAGTGGAGGTAAGCTGGACTGGAAGATGGACAGACCAAATGGGGCCATGTCTGACACATCTTTCTGGTCTTTTGTGGTGACAAAAGAGATGAGCCAAAAGTTTAAAATCTCTCTACTTAGGCCTTTCTGTCACAGTTCCACCTATCGTCAGGAGATATGGATCATGACCAAAAGAGTGAGATCCTGGATGTAAGAGGATACGACTACAGTCACTGGAGTGGCTGGACACAGCTTTAGCATTAGGAACTCTATAATGTAGATGTAGCTAAGAGTAGAGCAAATGCTGCTCCACATTCAAAGAAGTCATCTGAGGTGGTTCAGGCGTTTGATGAGTAGGAATGTGCGATATATATGGTACACGGTAAAAACTAGTGGCGCAGTTGGTAGAGCTGTTGCCTTGCAGCAAGAAGGTCCCGGGTTCGATTCCCGGCCCGGGGTCTTTCTGCATGGAGTTTGCATGTTCTCCCTGTGCATGGTGGGTTCTCTCCGGGTTCTCCGGCTTCCTCCCACAGTCCAAAAACATGACTGTCAGGTTAATTGGTTTCTCTAAATTCTCCCTAGGTGTGAGTGTGTGTGTGCATGGTTGTTTGTCTTGTAAGTCTTTGTGTTGCCCTGCGACAGACTGGCGACCTGTCCAGGGTGAACCCCGCCTCTCGCCTGGAACGTAGCTGGAGAGGAACCAGCAACCCTCCTGACCCCATTAGGGACGAAGGGTGTTCAGAAAATGGATGGATGGATGGTAAAAACTATAGAAATTTGGCTTAGGAGATCTGTAATCTGTCGGCTAACCAAGGTAATGCTTGATAACATAACCTGCCAGCATCTAAACAGAGCAAGTGGGAAGCAGCGTAACTAAAAGTGCGAGGGAAAAGCTCGTTAAAGAGGTACGTGCAAAAACATCAATTATCTGGACCTGGTTCGGGTTTAAAACGCAGGTGAAGTCAGCTCCAACCCTGCAGGACGCACACAAGATAAAGCTTGCATTTCTTCACCCTTCCGGCTCTCGCGGTCTTAGCACAATGCTCAAGGACATGGCAGGTGTCACCACAGACAAAGTCGGACAGCGAAGAAGCGCTGTGTGGTGGAACGATGGTGTGACGGTCTTTCCAAAACCACAGAAAAAAACCTTGTAAAAGCATGCCTTGCAACCACACACACAAAAAAGTGAGGTTTTAATGACCCAGAATATTAAGACAGCAGGAGAATAAACCAGTGAAACCAAGAACCAAAAAAATTTAATCTGCAGTGTGTGGAAGAGAGGAAATACGAGCATTAAAGTTTACCATCTTGAAACAAAGCATGTCTTTAATATCAGCAGAACTCTACAAGTTCCTGTCACAACACTGAGAAGAAAAGGCAGGACTCAACGCAGACATCCATTATATTAAAGTTATTGTGTTTCTACGTATGGATATATTTTTCATTTATTTATTTAGCTTTGGTTTAACCAGTTAGTCACCATTGAGATTATGTTGTTGCCTTTCTTTGCCAGGTCTCCCTTAAGATGAGATGTTTTGAGGAATATCTGACAATAATAGGCAGCAACATAAAACAAAACAGCTACAAATATTATGTACAAATATCACCCACAGAAACAAGCATTAAATAAGTTTGAAAACATACAAATATATACTTTCCACTCAATTAGTATGTCTTAAGCAAATCATATTGTGATATAAATCGTTACCACCATCCGTCACAATATATATCGTGATATAAATTTTAGGCCATATTGCACATTGCTACTGATGAGAATGATTCTTGATCAGAAAGATCCTGTGACCCTCAGTGGGTCAAAAGTCATTCAATCATTGTTGCAAATGTTGTTTGTGCTGCAGCTTTACAAAACTACTAGAAACACATTGATACAAAGATTCCAGCTCAGGACTTTTGTATAGATTAAAAGCAAACAAGAAATGTATTAAAACATGTTAAAGTCCATGCCATACTTACTAAGCATTAATATGCAGATTGGATCATCGCAGCACTGCAGAAACTAACATCCAAGCTCTTCTTTATCTCCACTGTTGGGGTTCAGCCAATCAGTGGCAAGAAAAATGAAAGGTGGTTCTTGATTGGATGCTTCGCAAATGCCAGTCAATTATCATTGCACCTAGGTACAGTATATTGGCTTCCCAACATGTATTTTACATTGAACATTTCTGATATGTGGGACAAAAAGTTTTACGCATAGGCAGATTTCTGCAAATAATTCAAAATCTGTTAACAATAGAATTGCGAATACTGAGCCACAAGTAAATGGGGGTCCACTGTATTGCATACTTACGTAATAACAGCTATGGCTGTTAGCATCAAGGCAGAGTACATAAAGCATGTCACATTATAAGCTTGTGCAAATAAACAGGATATTATTTTGTTACAGCTCACAACTACAGTCTGTTTTTGGTCGGCCGTGACATCATTCCCAGGTCTCACTTCTAACATCCGAGGCAAATGTAACGCAGCACGATGCTCATCTTTCTCCACCCTCAGCTTGTCAAACCAGGTTCTCTTTGAGTGTGTGTGTGGCAGGGCGCTGAGAGAAGGAGATCCCCTTTATCTCTACCCTGTGACAGACGGCTGAATCAAAGCTGAGCAGTGCGGGAACATCATAAACAGTCATTGCCTTCTCAACAGGATCGCACGTTTTCATGGGCATTCCACACAAGCTGGCCAGATTTTTATTGAAAAATAAAAGAGCCTGATGATTTTGTCAGTGTTACATGAGACAAGTCTATATTTAGATGTGTTCATCGATTTGCAGCTGACACACTACACTGCGAGCTGTCTGTGGCCCATAACTCAGCCTGGGCTTCTAAGATTGGCCGAATCCTGCCGCCAGTAAATCATAACAGCAGTGGAACGGAGCAGGCGGATGCTGGCTGACACGCGATGGGTCATTTCAGCTACAGGAAGTACTCAGGAATTAAAAACTGAAGTCAGCTGGAGGACGAAAACAGCGGGAAGAGGTAAGGTGGAGAAAAGTGGGAAAAGTGTCATTTCATTACAACGGCACACACTAAGAGTTTTAGCTTATATGTAAATGTTTCTGAGTTTTTTTTCAATCTTGATAGAACCTTTACAAAGTTTAATTTTTTTAAGGTAATTCTAAATGAGCCAGAAGTATGAACAATTTCAAACTTTACTACAGTACAGAAAACAAATATTTGACATGCCACAGATTTTTCAAGCTTCCCCACCTACAAAGAATGGAGAGGTCTGTCATTGGGGCCTGCCCATAGCAATGCATAAGGAGAGCAGTGACTGACTTGCGAAGCAAGTCAGTCACTGCCTCCATGCATTGCATGGCAGGCACCTATTGTTCTACACCCAATAGAATGTTTCTTTATTATTATTGGGGCCTGCCCATAGCAATGCATAAGGAGAGCAGTGACTGACTTGCGAAGCAAGTCAGTCACTGCCTCCATGCATTGCATGGCAGGCACCTATTGTTCTACACCCAATAGAACGCCTCTTTATTCTTAACTTCTTCTTCCGCGGACATTAATGCGGCTCGTACCGCTGCGAGCCCACCCACAAAAGTGGTATCAAAACGTGTGCGGCTCGTTCCCGAAGGGAGCTATTACTTTTAGTGGGATTTGGAGTTACCATGGCGACGTAAAAAGCAAAAAACGACCCCAAAATCACTAACGAGCTCACCAGGTGCAAGTCTCGTCGTCAAGGGGACGAGGCAACCAGTAAATCCTGAAAATACCCTATTTTTGAGGATTTTCTGTGTCGTCATAACTTCATGTAGAAACGCCATTCAAACTTCATTTTGTAGATACGTCCGTGATCTCTTTTAAAGTGAAGACAGCACGTCAATATGTATTATGGTTTGTCCACAACTTCTTTCTAAGCGACCCAAAGTTTTGATTTTGGAAAAATCAGAGTGTGTGGCTCCGCTAGAGTGAGAGTCAGAGCGACATTTTGACCCCAAATCATTTTTTAACTCGCCCTCACGCTCACAAATATTGCATGATTGGTATCAAACTTGGTCATGACATTGATACGCGTGCCTGCTCCGGTCAAATGTTTTCAAAAATTATCTAGCGCTTACAGTTTTCTCTCCAGGTGCTTCAGAGCAAAGTCATGCGCCAGGGTAGCAGACAGATCTCACTGATTCACTTCCATGTATTTCTGAAAAATTTCAGACCTTGGCACACACTTTTTTATCTCGCTGTTAATACTGTGAGTGAGGTAGAGATATGAATGGCGGGACTATGTGAGGCGACAAATAGCCCTCTCATATGCTTCAAAGCGGTTTTCGAATATGTATTCACGGTTCCCGAGCAGGAAACAGTTTTTTGCAATGCTTTTTTAGTCAAACTGGCTGGCTCAAACAGAGAATTGTCTCCCCTGGATGTCTCACTCACAGCTGGCAGAGGATTATTTACCATGGAACCCAGAGCAGGGAGAGCTGCTGAGGACTACAAATCGCATCACTGTAGTTGAACTACTAGTTCAGTTAAAACAGAGGAGGACTGAGATGGCCTTTAGAAAAACTTGCTGCTATGGGCTGTATATAACTAATTTAACCCTGTCACTGTTACACATGGGATGAGTCTAGCCCTTTGAAATGAAGCTTACTGAAAATTTCAAAATAAAAGCCCTTGAAAATTTTTACATCAGGTCCTTTAGAAAAACTTGCTGCTATGGGCTGTATATAACTAATTTAACCCTGTCACTGTTACACATGGGATGAGTTTGGCCCTTTGAAATGAAGCTTACTGAAAATTTCAAAATAAAAGCCCTTGAAAATTTTTACATCAGGTCATTGCTTTTTTGAGCGTTATATGACTGATTTAATCCAATGACTGTTACACATGGGATGACTTTGACCCTTTCAAATGAAGCTTAACAAAAATTTCAAAATAAAAGCCTTGGGAATTTTTACATCATGTAATTGCTCTTTTTGGCTTTATGTGACTGGTTTATCCAAAGCACTCTTACACATTGGATTAGTGTGGGCATTTAATATGAAGCTTACTGCAAATTTCAAAATAAAAGCCTCAAAATGCCCCTCTGGACAGTGCACCGCCGGAGGCGGTGCAGTGATATCATTCTGCATTATCTGTTTATCCGAGGTTTATCAGTTGATTAGCATTAGCCTTTTAGCTTAAATAAGCTATTTTCTATTTTTCAGACTTATTAGCCATGTTTAGTATACTTAATGGAGTAAGTAAATGACAGTAAACATTCTAATGATACCCCACATGCTACTGAAAGTATTTATGCTTACATTAGCATATTTGCTCATTTTAGCTAATACACTTACTTTATCATACTGAATGTTGCATGTCCAGCTTACTTAACATTCTTGTGATTCTCCACATGCTATTGATTACATTGCAGCTTTCTTTAGCATTGATGCTAATTCTTAGCATCACAACGCTGGGTCCAAACCGACGGGCACACTTTGGCAGGCCCCAGTTAAATTTCTTCAGGAATTTTCTAGTTGGGGCCTGCCCATAGCAATGCATAAGGAGAGCAGTGACTGACTTGCGAAGCAAGTCAGTCACTGCCTCCATGCATTGCATGGCAGGCACCTATTGTTCTACACCCAATAGAACAGGCATTGGGTGTAGAACCAATTGCCCATAGCAATGCATAAGGAGAGCAGTGACTGACTTGCGAAGCAAGTCAGTCACTGCCTCCATGCATTGCATGGCAGGCACCTATTGTTCTACACCCAATAGAATGTCTCTTTAAGTATTATTTATTATTCTTCCGTCACCCGGAATGCGGCTCGTACCGCTGCGAGCCCACCCACAAAAG
The DNA here is from genome assembly GCF_019740435.1 of Gambusia affinis. Lineage (NCBI taxonomy): Eukaryota > Metazoa > Chordata > Actinopteri > Cyprinodontiformes > Poeciliidae > Gambusia > Gambusia affinis. The sequence continues at coordinate 43,860,333 of NC_057868.1, read as the reverse complement.
TGGTATCAAAACGTGCGGCTCGATCCCGGGAGGTGTGCTATTATTTTTGGTGGGATTTGGAGTTACCATGGCGATGTAAAAAGCAAAAAACGACCCCAAAATCACTAACGAGCTCACCAGGTGCAACTCTCGTCATCAAGGGGACGAGGCAACCAGTAAATCCTGAAAATACCCTATTTTTGAGGATTTTCTCTGTTGTCATAACTTTATGTAGAAACGCCATTCAAACTTCATTTTGTAGATACGTCCGTGATCTCTTTTAAAGTGAAGACAGCACGTCAATATGAATTATGGTTTGTCCACAACTTCTTTCTAAGCGACCTAAAGTTTTTGATATTTGGAAAAATCAGAGTGTGAAGGCCGCTCCGCTAGAGTGAGAGTCAGAGCGACATTTTGACCCCAAATCATTTTTTAACTCGCCCTCACGCTCACAAATATTGCATGATTGGTGTGAAACTCGGTCATGACATTGATACGCATGCCTGCTCCGGTCAAATGTTTTCAAAAATTATCTAGCGCTTACGGTTTTCTCTCCAGGTGCTTCAGAGCAAAGTCATGCGCCAGGGTAGCAGACAGATCTCACTGATTTACTTCCATGTATTTCTAAAAAATTTCTGACCTTGGCACACACTTTTTTTAATCTCATCGCTGTTAATACTGTGAGTGAGGTAGAGATATGAATGGCGGGACTATGTGAGACGACAAATAGCCCTCTCATATGCTTCAAACGGTTTTTGAATATGTATTACGGTTCCCGAACGGGAAAGACTTGTTTGCAATGCTTTTTTTGGTCAAACTGGCTGGCTCAAACAGAGAATTGTCTCCCCCTGGATGTCTCACTCACAGCTGGCAGAGAGGATTATTTACCATGGCAACGGAACCCAGAGCAGGGAGAGCTGCTTAGGACCCTTTCAAATGAAGCTTAACAAAAATTTCAAAATAAAAGCCTTGGCAATTTTTACATTATGTAATTGCTCTTTTTGGCTTTATGTGACTGGTTTATCCAAAGTACTCTTACACATTGGATTAGTGTGGGCATTTAATATGAAGCGTACTGCAAATTTCAAAATAAAAGCCTCAATATGCCCCTCTGGACAGTGCACCGCCAGAGGCGGTGCAATGATATCATTCTGCATTATCTGTTTATCCGAGGTTAGGGAACAGCCTTGCACAGCAAGGCAGTTCATTAGCATAGCCTTTTAGCTTAAATAAGCTATTTTCTATTTTTCAGACTTATTAGCCATGTTTAGTATACTTAATGGAGTAAGTAAATGACAGTAAACATTCTAATGATACCCCACATGCTACTGAAAGTATTTATGCTCACATTAGCATATTTGCTCATTTTAGCTAATGCACTTACTTTATCATACTGAATGTTGCATGTCCAGCTTACTTAACATTCTTGTGATTCTCCACATGCTATTGATTACATTGCAGCTTTCTTTAGCATTGATGCTAATTCTTAGCATCAGAACGCTGGGTCCAAACCGACGGGCACACTTTGGCAGGCCCCAGTTAAATTTCTTCAGGAATTTTCTAGTTGGGGCCTGCCCTTATAGCAATGTCATAAGGAGGCAGTGACTGACTTGGGCAAGTCAGTCACTACTCCATGCATTGCATGGCAGGCACCTATTGTTCTACACCCAATAGAATGTCTCTTTAAGTATTATTGGGGTTTGCCCATAGCAATGCATAAGGAGAGCAGTGACTGACTTGAAGCAAGTCAGTCACTGCCTCCATGCATTGCATGGCAGGCACCTATTGTTCTACACCCAATAGAACGCCTCGTTATTCTTAACTTCTTCTTCCGCGGACATTAATGCGGCTCGTACCGCTGCGAGCCCACCCACAAAAGTGGTATCAAAACGTGCGGCTCGTTCCCGGGAAGGGAGCTATTACTTTTGGGGGGATTTGGAGTTACCATGGCGACGTAAAAAGCAAAAAACGACCCCAAAATCACTAACGAGCTCACCAGGTGCAAGTCTCTCGCGTCAAGGGGATGAGGCAACCAGTAAATCCTGAAAATACCCTATTTTTGAGGATTTTCTGTGTCGTCACAACTTCATGTAGAAACGCCATTCAAACTTCATTTTGTAGATCGTCCGTGATCTCTTTTAAAGTGAAGACAACCGTCAATATGTATTATGGTTTGTCCACAACTTCTTTCTAAGCGACCCAAAGTTTTTGATTTTGGAAAAATCAGAGTGTGAAGGTGCTCCGCTAGAGTGAGAGTCAGAGCGACATTTTGACCCCAAATCATTTTTTAACTCGCCCTCACGCTCACAAATATTGCATGATTGGTATCAAACTTGGTCATGACATTGATACGCGTGCCTGCTCCGGTCAAATGTTTTCAAAAATTATCTATCGCTTACAGTTTTCTCTCCAGGTGCTTCAGAGCAAAGTCATGCGCCAGGGTAGCAGACAGATCTCACTGATTCACTTCCATGTATTTCTGAAAAATTACAGACCTTGGCACACACTTTTTTATCTCATCGCTGTTAATACTGTGAGTGAGGTAGAGATATGAATGGCGGGACTATGTGGGGCGACAAATAGCCCTCTCATATGCTTCAAAGCGGTTTTCGAATATGTATTCTACGGTTCCCGAGCAGGAAACAGTTTTTTGCAATGCTTTTTTAGTCAAACTGGCTGGCTCAAACAGAGAATTGTCTCCCCTGGATGTCTCACTCACAGCTGGCAGAGAGGATTATTTACCATGGCAACGGAACCCAGAGCAGGAGAGCTGCTGAGGACTACAAATCGCATCACTGTAGTTCGAACTACTAGTTCAGTTAAAACAGAGGAGGACTGAGCTGGCCTTTAGAAAAACTTGCTGCTATGGGCTGTATATAACTAATTTAACCCTGTCACTGTTACACATGGGATGAGTTTGGCCCTTTGAAATGAAGCTTACGGAAAATTTCAAAATAAAAGCCCTTGAAAATTTTTACATCAGTTCATTGCTTTATTGAGCGTTATATGACTGATTTAATCCAATGACTGTTACACATGTGATGACTTTGACACTTTCAATTGAAGCTTAACAAAAATTTCAAAATAAAAGCCTTGGGAATTTTTACATCATGTAATTGCTCTTTTGGCTTTATGTGACTGGTTTATCAAAGCACTCTTACACATTGGATTAGTGTGGGCATTTAATATGAAGCTTACTGCAAATTTCAAAATAAAAGCCTCAACATGCCCCTCTGGACAGTGCACCACCGGGCGGTGCAGTGATATCATTCTGCATTATCTGTTTATCCTAGGTTAGGAACTGCCTTGCGCAGCAAGGCAGTTCATTAGCATTAAGCTATTTTCTATTTTCAGACTTATTAGCCATGTTTAGTATACTTAATGGAGTAAGTAAATGACAGTAAACATTCTAATGATACCCCACATGCTACTGAAAGTATTTATGCTTACATTAGCATATTTGCTCATTTAGCTAATACACTTGCTTTATCATACTGAATGTTGCATGTCCAGCTTACTTAACATTCTTGTGATTCTCCACATGCTATTGATTACATTGCAGCTTTCTTTAGCATTGATGCTAATTCTTAGCATCAGCGCTGGGTCCAAACCGGCGGGCACACTTTGGCAGGCCCCAGTTAAATTTCTTCAGGAATTTTCTAGTTATTTATTATTCTTCCGTCACCCGAATGCGGCTCTCAAATGCAGCTGCGAGCCCACCCACAAAAGTGGTATCAAAAGCGTGCGGCTCGATCCGGGAGGTGTGCTATTACTTTTGGTGGGATTTGGAGTTACCATGGCGGCGTAAAAAGCAAAAAACGACCCCAAAATCACTAACGAGCTCACCAGGTGCATCTCTAAATGCGTCAAGGGGCGAGGCAACCTCTAAATCTTAAAAATACCCTATTTTGAGGATTTTCTGTGTCGTCATAACTTTATGTAGAAACGCCATTCAAACTTCATTTTGTAGATCGTCCGTGATCTCTTTTAAAGTGAAGACAACGTCAATATGTATTATGGTTTGTCCACAACTTCTTTCTAAGCGACCCAAAGTTTTTGATTTTGGAAAAATCAGAGTGTGAAGGCAGCTCCGCTAGAGTGAGAGTCAGAGCGACATTTTGACCCCAAATCATTTTTAACTCGCCCTCACGCTCACAAATATTGCATGATTGGTATGAAACTTGGTCATGACATTGATACGCGTGCCTGCTCCGGTCAAATGTTTTCAAAAATTATCTAGCCCTTACAGTTTTCTCTCCAGGTGCTTCAGAGCAAAGTCATGCGCCAGGGTAGCAGACAGATCTCACTGATTCACTTCCATGTATTTCTGAAAAATTTCAGACCTTGGCACACACTTTTTTATCTCATCGCTGTTAATACTGTGAGTGAGGTAGAGATATGAATGGCGGGACTATGTGAGGCGACAAATAGCCCTCTCATATTCTTCAAAGCGGTTTTCGAATATGTATTACGGTTCCCGAGCAGGAAACAGTTTTTGCAATGCTTTTTTAGTCAAACTGGCTGGCTCAAACAGAGAATTGTCTCCCCTGGATGTCTCACTCACAGCTGGCAGAGGATTATTTACCATGGCAACGGAACCCAGAGCAGGGAGAGCTGCTGAGGACTACAAATTCGCTTCACTGTAGTTCGAACTACTAGTTCAGTTAAAACAGAGGAGGACTGAGCTGGCCTTTAGAAAAACTTGCTGCTATGGGCTGTATATAACTAATTTAACCCTGTCACTGTTACACATGGGATGAGTTTGGCCCTTTGAAATGAAGCTTACTGAAAATTTCAAAATAAAAGCCCTTGAAAATTTTTACATCAGGTCATTGCTTTTTGAGCGTTATATGACTGATTTAATCCAATGACTGTTACACATGGGATGACTTTGACCCTTTCAAATGAAGCTTAACAAAAATTTCAAAATAAAAGCCTTGGGAATTTTTACATCATGTAATTGCTCTTTTTGGCTTTATGTGACTGGTTTATCCAAAGCACTCTTACACATTGGATTAGTGTGGGCATTTAATATGAAGCTTACTGCAAATTTCAAAATAAAAGCCTCAAAATGCCCCTCTGGACAGTGCACCACGGGCGGTACAGTGATATCATTCTGCATTATCTGTTTATCCGAGGTTAGGGAACTGCCTTGCACAGCAAGGCAGTTGATTAACGATAACCTTTTAGCTTAAATAAGCTATTTTCTATTTTTCAGACTTATTAGCCATGTTTAGTATACTTAATGGAGTAAGTAAATGACAGTAAACATTCTAATGATACCCACATGCTACTGAAAGTATTTATGCTTACATTAGCATATTTGCTCATTTAGCTAATACACTTACTTTATCATACTGAATGTTGCATGTCCAGCTTACTTAACATTCTTGTGATTCTCCACATGCTATTGATTACATTGCAGCTTTCTTTAGCATTGATGGTAATTCTTAGCATCAGAACGCTGGGTCCAAACCGACGGGCACACTTTGGCAGGCCCCAGTTAAATTTCTTCAGGAATTTTCTAGTTCTTAACTTATTCTTCCGTCACCGTGAATGCGGCTCGTACCGCTCTTGAGCCCACCCACAAAAGTGGTATCAAAAGCGTCGGCTCGATCCCGGAGGTGTGCTATTACTTTTGGTGGGCTTTGGAGTTACCATGGCGGCGTAAAAAGCAAAAAACGACCCCAAAATCACTAACGAGCTCACCAGGTGCAAGTCTCTGTCGTCAAGGGGATGAGGCAACCAGTAAATCCTGAAAATACCCTATTTTGAGGATTTTCTGTGTCGTCATAACTTTATGTAGAAACGCCATTCAAACTTCATTTTGTAGATCGTCCGTGATCTCTTTTAAAGTGAAGACAAATATGTATTATGGTTTGTCCACAACTTCTTTCTAAGCGACCCAAAGTTTTTTGATTTTGGAAAAATCAGAGTGTGAAGGCGCTCCGCTAGAGTGAGAGTCAGAGTGACATTTTGACCCCAAATCATTTTTAACTTCGCCCTCACGCTCACAAATATTGCATGATTGGTATCAAACTTGGTCATGACATTGATATCGCGTGCCTGCTCCGGTCAAATGTTTTCAAAATTATCTCTAGCTTATAGTTCTCTCCAGGTGCTTCAGAGCAAAGTCATCGCCAGGGTAGCAGAAAGATCTCACTGATTCACTTCCATGTATTTCTGAAAATTACAGACCTTGGCACACACTTTTTTATCTCATCGCTGTTAATACTGTGAGTGAGGTAGAGATATGAATGGCGGGACTATGTGAGGCGACAAATAGCCCTCTCATATGCTTCAAACGGTTTTCGAATATGTATTACGGTTCCCGAATGGGAAACAGTTTTTACAATGCTTTTTAGTCAAACTGGCTGGCTCAAACAGAGAATTGTCTCCCCTGGATGTCTCACTCACAGCTGGCAGAGAGGATTATTTACCATGGCAACGGAACCCAGAGCAGGGAGAGCTGCTGAGGACTACAAAATCGCATCACTGTAGTTCAGAACTAGTAGTTCAGTTAAAACAGAGGAGGACTGAGCTGGCCTTTAGAACAACTTGCTGCTATGGGCTGTATATAACTAATTTAACCCTGTCACTGTTACACATGGGATGAGTCTAGCCCTTTGAAATGAAGCTTACTGAAAATTTCAAAATAAAGCCCTTAACATTTTACATCAGGTCATTGCTTTTTTGGTATATGACTGATTTAATCCAATGACTGTTACATGGGATGACTTTGACCCTTTCAAATGAAGCTTAACAAAATTTCAAAATAAAAATCCTTGGCAATTTTTACATCATGTAATTGCTCTTTTTGGCTTTATGTGACTGGTTTATCAAAGCACTCTTACATTGGATTAGTGTGGGCATTTAATATGAAGCTTACTGCAAATTTCAAAATAAAAGCCTCAAAATGCCCCTCTGGACAGTACCGCGGGGTGTGATATCATTCTGCATTATCTGTTTATCCCAGGTTAGAGGAACTGCCAAAGGCAGTTCAATGCTGCTTAAAGCAAATAAGCTATTTTCTATTTTTCAGACTTATCAGCCATGTTTAGTATACTTAATGGAGTAAGTAAATGACAGTAAACATTCTAATGATACCCACTGAAAGTATTTATGCTTATATTAGCATATTTGCTCATTTTAGCTAATACACTTACTTTATCATACTGAATGTTGCATGTCCAGCTTAACTTAACATTCTTGTGATTCTCCACATGCTATTGATTACATTGCAGCTTTCTTTAGCATTGATGCAAATTCTTAGCATCAGAAACGCTGGGTCCAAACCGAGCACACTTTGGCGATTAAATTTCTTCAGGAATTTTCTAGTTATTTATTTTCTTCCGTGACCCGTTAATGCGGCTCGTACCGCTCTTGAAACAAAAGTGGTATCAAAAGCGTGGCTCGAACGCATTGGGCTATTACTTTTGGTTGGATTTGGAGTTACCATGGCGACGTAAAAAGCAACGACCCCAAAATCACTACGACTCACCAGGTGCAAGTCTGATTGGTATCAAGGGACGAGGCAACCTGTAAATCCTGAAAATACCCTATTTTGAGGATTTTCTGTAAAATCATAACCTTATGTAAGCGCCATTCAAACTTCATTTTGTAGTCTCCGTGATCTCTTTTAAAGTGAAGACAGTCATGATGTATTATGGTTTGTCCACAACTTCTTTCACTGACCAAAGTTTTTTGATTTTTGGAAAAATCAGAGTGTGAAGACGCTCCGCTAGTGAGAGTCAGAGTGACATTTTGACCCCAAATCATTTTTCCCTCTCACGCTCACAAATATTGCATGATTGGTATCAAACTTGGTCACTATGTGACATTGATAGCCGCGTGCCTGCTCCGGTCAAATGTTTTCAAAAATTATCTAGCTTACAGTTTTCTCTCCAGGTGCTTCAGAGCAAAGTCATGCGCCAGGGTAGCAGACAGAATTGTCTCCCCTGATTCACTTCCATGTATTTCTGAAAATTTCAGACCTGGATTATTTATCGCTGTTAATACTGTGAGTGAGGTAGAGATATGAATAAGCGGGACTATGTGAGGGCGACAAATAGCCCTCTCACATGCTTCAACTAGCGGTTTGATATGTATTACGGTTGAGCAGAAACAGGCAATGCTTTTTAGTCAAACTGGCTGGCTCAAACAGAGAATTGTCTCCCTGGATGTCTCACTCACAGCTGGCAGAGAGGATTATTTACCATGGCAACGGAACCCATAGCAGGGAGAGCTGCTGAGGACTACAAATCGCATCACTGTAGTTCGAACTACTAGTTCAGTTAAAACAGAGGAGGACTGCGCTGGCCTTTAGAAAAACTTGCTGCTATGGGCTGTATATAACTAATTTAACCCTGTCACTGTTACACATGGGATGAGTTTGGCCCTTTGAAATGAAGCTTACTGAAAATTTCAAAATAAAAGCCCTTGAAAATTTTTACATCAGGTCATTGCTTTTTTGAGCGTTATATGACTGATTTAATCCAATGACTGTTACACATGGGATGACTTTGACCCTTTCAAATGAAGCTTAACAAAAATTTCAAAATAAAAGCCTTGGGAATTTTTACATCATGTAATTGCTCTTTTTGGCTTTATGTGACTGGTTTATCCAAAGCACTCTTACACATTGGATTAGTGTGGGCATTTAATATGAAGCTTACTGAAAATTTCAAAATAAAAGCCTCAAAATGCCCCTCTGGACAGTGCACACGAGGCGGTACAGTGATATCATTCTGCATTATCTGTTTATCCGAGGTTAGGGAACTGCCTTGCGCAGCAAGGCAGTTGATTAGCATTAGCCTTTTAGCTTAAATAAGCTATTTTCTATTTTTCAGACTTATTAGCCATGTTCAGTATACTTAATGGAGTAAGTAAATGACAGTAAACATTCTAATGATACCCCACATGCTACTGAAAGTATTTATGCTTACATTAGCATATTTGCTCATTTTAGTTAATACACTTACTTTATCATACTGAATGTTGCATGTCCAGCTTACTTAACATTCTTGTGATTCTCCACATGCTATTGATTACATTGCAGCTTTCTTTAGCATTGATGCTAATTCTTAGCATCAGAACGCTGGGTCCAAACCGACGGGCACACTTTGGCAGGCCCCAGTTAAATTTCTTCAGGAATTTTCTAGTTGTTCTCTACTATGGATAAGACCAAAGAGTTCTATAAGGACACCACTGACAACATGGCAGGGGTCCATGAGGCTGGGATGAACTACAGAACAATAACAGCTTGGTGAAAAGGAAACATCTGGGCAATTATCAGAAAATGAAAGAAACTCCAGATAATTGTCCGTTTCTCTTGAACTGAGGCTCCATGCAAGATTTTACCTTGTGGATTATCATTGGTCATGAGAAAGGTGAGGGTGAACCCGGAATTACACTGGAGGACTTCATCAATGACCTGAAGAGAGCAGGGGCCGCAGTCTCAAAGGTTACCATAGTAACACACTACACCATCAAGGGTTGAAATCCTGCAGCTTGGCAAGGTCCCCATGTCAGCACATATGCAGACCCATCTGAAGTCTACTAATGAGTATTTGGATTATTTAATTGCTTGCTCAGTTTAGATGTGGCTGCAAAGGAAATTAGAGCTTTCCATGTTTTGGAAGTGGGAAAACTTGATAACTGACTGTCAGTGGATGCTTATTTTTCCCACTATTAGACTGGGTACTTTTAAGAACTTCAACAATAAATCTTTTTTGCTGACCAAACACTACTTGACTTGATACTCTAAACCACAGGTGTCAAACTCCAGTCCTGGAGGGCTGGGGTCCTGCAGTTTTTAGATGTGCCACAGGTACAAAACACTGGAATGAAATGAGTTAATAACCTCCTTCTTGTGTAGATAATTTCTCCAGAGCCTTGCTAAAGTTTCTATTCAGGTGTGGTGCAGCAGAGGCACATCTAAACGTCGCAGGGCAGCGGCCCTTGGAGTTTGACTCCCCTGCTCTAAACACAGCAAGTCTATATCAGTTCATCTGGTGGCTTCGGTTTGCTGATGCAGCATTTCCTACCATTGAATATTAATTAGACTCTGGCCTCCTCTGTCATTGACTTGAAAGCCAGGGAGTGTTTAGGTGTTGGGGGTGCAGGGGTGTCGTTCTTCAGTGGACAGAAGAGTTAAATTCAGCTTAGATTACCCAAGGTCACTTTTTCCATAGAAGTGGCTGCTAAAGACAATGCGAACAAACTCTTTTATTTCGCTCGTTTACCAATTGAGTTTCTCATTGACCTCTGAAACCTCATGCTTCCTCTGGGCTGCGTGTTGTTTACAGGCAGTTGCCGTCCATCTGCAGTTCAAATCCCTCAGCCGTAGGCTGCGCGCACAATCAGTGCCAGAGCCAAATCAAAAGTCAAAGTCTTTTCATGAGATTAAAAAAAAACTCTCCAGTGGTAGGCATTACCCAAAGGCATATATTTAACTCCCTTCCCTAGTGGTGCTAATTAAAAATACAATCACACATCATACTGTTTATGTGAGCCCTCCTTCATTCTGTCTTCTGTGTGGACTTCCTTGTCCTCTGCTCCTCCCTGCTTGTTTTTTGTGTGTGTGTGTTTTTTTTATTCTGGCGCTTACTTGGATCAGAGGACTCTTTCCAAGATTAAAAAGCATCTGCAAAATCCGTACACTGTATCCATCCCTTCTGCCCCTGCCACCAGGTAATGCAGGAAAAGCATTCATCTCCTAGGCCATTTCATATGCCAGGTAAAGTAATGTTCCCCCGGGAACTTTAACTGCATCACACTGAGAGGTGGAGGGAGTGAAAAAAAAAAAAAAGAACAAGTGGAAAAACAAGGAAACACTCTCAGTGTTTTGTCTTGCAGCTTTGTCTCCAATGGGACGGGCGGAGTTTGAAGGAGTTTATTGTTTTTTTGTCCTACAACACAACCTTATTATTCCGTCTGCTTGCCAAGTCGGATCAGATGAGTGTACCGACTCCAAAGGGCCTGTTGACACGGCGCCGCACAAACACACCGATCAGCACACACACTGCAGGCATGACAGAGGCGAGACAGGCGTAGGATATGAGCATTTGGATAAACACACAAACACCCCCGCACACACACGCCTACACACACGCCTACACACACACACAGTGAAGCATAAATCAAACAGAGAACAGACGATGTAGTTGTGCATTCAGAACTTAAAGATGTAATCCAGCTTCGTTTCAGTTTGGAAACACTTTGCATCAAAAATGTCAAGGAAAGCTCCAATGAAAAAAATAATGCAACATTTATTATTTTTGAGCATGTGTGACACATTCTATAAGTGTCCAAACTCAAGGGCTGCATTCTTCAACTTAGCCGTTCGACAAAGGAAACGTCCTTCCTTGACTGCGAAGACCCGAAATGAACGGCCTTGAATTCTGACGGTCTAACCTTCAGATATGTTCTCACCCTTACCTCAGCATTTGTCCCGTCGCCTGGCAACCATGACAGCACCAAACACAAACTGCTAAAAAGAAGCTTGCAATCTTGCTAAACCTTTGTGTTGTTTGTTTAGTCATGTATTTTTTTTTTTCACCTCCACATTTAATGTACTTAAATATAACCTGGCTTCATCCGCCATTGTTACAAGGACAAAAATCTCCTAGATATTCAATGAATTTTGGAACAGGGTGGACTTCAAAAACTTCAAAGGTTTCAAAAATGTATCTTTGCGCATGCATCATGTTGCAGAGATTCGAAGACTCGTTATTTTAATGCAGCTCTGTGCACTGTTAGCCTTTGCTGTATTTTCTACAGCTAAATACCGCAAAATGCCCAGTAAAACTAACATAAAACATCTTTACAATTAGTTACTGTAATTTGCATTGCATTATGGGTAAAGGACATAGTATTACAGTAACTTACTGTATGTTTTGAAGTTGCAGTAATTTACTGTTTACACATTGCAGTAGTGGTACTGTATTTATAATATCTTGCACTGTTAGCCTTTACTGTATTTTTTACAGCTAAATACCGCAAAATGCCCAGTAAACTAACATAAAACATCTTTACAATTAGTTACTGTAATTTGCATTGCATTATGGGTATAGTACATAGCATTACAGTAACTTACTGTATGTTTTGAAGTTGTAATTTACTGTTTACACATTGCAGTAGTGGTACTGCACTTATAATGTCTTTGCGCTGGCCATGTAAGAATTCTATTTGATTTCCAACGGTCATCATAGATGTTTCATCGTGGTTCCCTGTTTCTGTATTTTTACTCCTTTAGTGGTTAACATATTTTAAGGCAGAAAGATAGCATGTACTTTTGTTTTTTTCACATCCTAGCTAACAATAATATGCAGTTTATCTAGCTACGTCATCAAGGGTGGCTTCGCCCAACGCTTTTTCTGATGACGTTTGTTTTAAACTCGAGCTTTTTTTCCGTCCAAGTGCAAGTGCAGCTCTGTCGGCTGTGGGCTCACACTGCTTCAGCTCTTCGCAAGACAGGTAAAAAACACTTCTTAGAAAACTGTTTGAAGCCAATGTATATTTTAGATGGAGCTAACGTAACTTATAGCATCATGCTATAATGCTATAACTTAGCATGAGGTGAAAGATAGAAAAATATGATGGTGTTATTTTTGAGCTGGTTCGAATTAACGTTAGCTAAGGTGCTAATTTTACCGAAGGTTTTAGCTTGGCTTTTGCCGCTAAATCTTCCTCGAGCGACTAGCTTTGGGTTGAGATAAGCTCAGTGCTGAGTGTCTGTTAGCATTGTTGTTACATCCTTTGTCGAACAATATAACGTTAACTGATAATTGATCCCCCCCCCCTTTTTAAAAAAAATACATCTAATAACTGTTCATTTGTTTAAACCATGACCTTGCAAATGTTAAGAGTGCAGATTAGCTAGGTCAACAAGGATGAATTCTAACGTTGTTCTTTTTTTTCTTTTTGTCAGATGACTTTTTTTTAACTCCCAAGCTTTTTCCCTCCAAGTGGCTGTGCAGTTCTGTCCTGCTGAGTGCTAACATAGTTTCAACTCTTGAAAAGACAAGACAACAGGTAAAAAGACAGCTCTTCAAACATATTTGAAGCCACAAAATAATCTGGAAATGTAGAGGAGCAGCTAACCTAATCTATAACTTTGAGCTTGCTACAGCTAGTTAGCCTGCTAAAGTACCATTACATCTCCAACATAGTGTATAAGAGTCTGTAAATGAGGACAAAGGTGGAAAACATTCAAGTGGTTTCTGTTATTTTTTGAGTTGGTTCAGCCACAGTGGCAGGTGGACAAAAAAGTTAATTTCCAACCCTGGTTCCATATAAGGACTGTTCACCTGTTTAAACCATGCTCTTGCAAATTTAAAGTTAAGTCAGTACTAACAGGTGCAACTATGTACAGGTGTAAATTCTGCAGCATTTGTACTTCATAATTTAGAGAATTTTGTAGTCATGTGAAGAAACATCAACACACAGCTAATTATCGGTTTCGTTGTGGAATAGAGCAATGTCCTACTTCCGTCAGAGAAAAAGAAAACATTTCGAAGAAAAAGAGGACTCAATCTTCATCTTGGTTGATGTAATTTTATATCGACTCTTAACTTAAAACACACATCTTAAATCAGAATTGTTCAATTAATTTGTTAAAGGGATCAATTCACCCAAATTACAAACATTTTGTTAACCCATATTGTACTTAGCCATTCAGATACTGTATTTGTGGAATGTAATGCTTTAAAAAATTCATTTAGCCTCACAAACTGTCATTCACATCCGCTGTTTCTGAGTGGTAGCAGGATGTAGGGGTAAAGTCTAGTCTAGTCTCCGGGGTGAGGTTCTCAAAAACCTGTTGTAATCTGGGTGAACTGGCCCTTTAAATATAAATTACTACCAGTAATTCATATTTAAGAGTTTTCCTTTTATGTTTCAAAGGTATCTTCCACCAAGATGTCTGTTGAGATGGAAATGACCTTACCTACTACACCAAGGGTAATCATGCTTGGTAAGAGGAATATTTTCTATCACTATAATTTTTTGTAGCAATCTATGTAATAGTTATGGTAGTCTGTACTTTTACTCACTAGCGTTAGCCTGACAAGGGTTTGTCTATTTTAGGAAATAGCTTGATGTCTGCAACCCGGTGGATGGTCAGTATGGAGGAGAAGGTATTTTTCGAACCTGAGCAACTACATGACTTTGCCAGCGTCCTTGCTGTCTTTTTTGGGTCATATTATGACTTCAATCTGGAGTATCAGGAGTCAGCATCCACCACGCTGGAGATGATACAACAGTAAGTACTCTACACCAAACCATTTATGAATTAAATTTAATGACAGTTTGACTGATGATGAAGATCCATAGCTGATTGCTGTATTGTATGTCTTCATTTTAAAAAATACAATTAATATATTTTATTTCTGTTAAAAGATTTTTTGTGAGGATCAATCCAGATGTTGGTACCAAATGCGGCCAAAGTCAGTACAAGCTGCAAGATGGGAAGTCTTGTCAAGAGGAAAGTAGTCAGTGTCAACTCCGGATCAACACCTTCCTCAAATGACTTCGCTGAATTTGAATAGAGGACTTCCAACTAGGTAAGCATTTTACCAAATGTTTATTATTTTATTGTCTTTTCCTCCTATCTTGCATGTTCTGACTTTACTTTAGGCTTTTTAATATGATTTTAATGATTATTTATAAATGGCATGTGATTCCTACACAATAGCCCTTTAGAGTAGCCTGCATCTTTTCTGTGTCCGTGGTAAAAGTGGATGTCGCTGCATCTCTTACTAAATCACAGAAATAAGTGTGTGTAGTCGTTTAATTGAGGTGTTTTTTTTTTATATTATGCAGTTTTCAGTTTATTAGGCACACCTTTGCAGTAATCCGTCAGCACCAACAAAATGACTGAAAAGATTGTTATGACATGTTGTATTTCATCGTCTCCTTGGGGACATTTGCAGGGTCTCAATACAGTACGCAATCGTTTGAATTAGTGAAGACTGACTGACTGCTTTTGCCATAAACAATCCAAAACCCTGAAGTGAAGCCAGTCCTGCTCATTCTTTATGCAGCTTCTATTATCACTTCAGTGTAATTGATTTTTTTTTAAAAGAAATTATCAACTTAATGCTGCTTTATGCCAATGATTTTATGCATTTGGACATTGTCAGTCAGCTTAATTTGTCAGCCTTCCTGTCGATTTGAAAATGTAGATAACTTCCTGACCATCTCATGACTTCCCACATTGTCTGTCTTATTCTTTACAGTTCAGCTTCCACAAGATGGATCTCACTGATTTTGTTTGACGAATGGAATAAAAGTTCTTCTGATGTAGGAAATGCATCTGATATAACAATATTTATTGATATGAATGTCTACCATATAGTACATTATCGCACTTGCACTGTTATTGTGATGTATTGTGTAACAGAGCACATTTAAGCTACTGTTTTCTGACAATGCAGCCTCTGCTGGTTTTTTAAATGAAGTATATTCTATATATTTTTTTAAAGTCAGTCTTTAAATAGTTTACGGCTGGTACTTGATGCACACGTTCATGTTGCTACATACATGTGCCATAAAAAATATTGACATGACCTGTAGTGTTTTCTATGGTTTTGTTGTTTTATAGCACATTATATTGTATTGCGACATTGTTCTTTATGACATTGCGAATATATAAATGGATTTTATTTCAACAAATCTGCTGAAAATAAATACCTGTTTTTATTCACAGTACTTGGACTAAAATTTCTTTTGTGAAATTTTTCGGTTTATGGTAAAATATTCTTGTATTAAAAAATGTAAACTTTAATTTACAGTAAAACTGACATTATGTTGTGAAACAAGTTTACAGTAGACCAGCTTTACTATAAAATACATTTACAGTTTTATGCTATAAACTACATTTACAGTAAAGCAGTTATAACTGTAAATCACACTCACAGTAAAAATTAACTGTGAAATATCATGACAGTAAAGGTACTGTGGAATGGTAATTACAGTACCTTACTGGCAACACTGTTGCCAGTAAGGTACTGTAGAATGTCAATTACAGTAACTTACTGGCAACACTGTTGCCATAAGTTGCCAGTAAGATTACTGTAGTAGTAATTGATTACAGTAACACTGGCCAGTTACTGTAGAATGGTGATACAATTAGTACCTTACTGGCAACACTGTTGCCAGTAAGGTACTGTAGAATGTCAATTACAGTAACTTACTGGCAACACTGTTGCCAGTAAGTCGCCAGTAAGTTACTGTAGAATGGTGATTACAGTACCTTACTGGCAACACTGTTGCCAGTAAGGTACTGTAGAATGGTAATTACAGTACCTTGCTGGCAACTTACTGGCAACACTGTTGCCAGTAAGTTACTGTAATTACCATTCTACAGTAACTTACTGGCAACAGTGTTGCCAGTAAGTTATTGTAAAAATACAATAAAAAGTCTAACAGTGTGTTTACAGTAAAAGCCTGTCTTTGTAGAACAAGAAATACAAAGATGTGAAAACATGCCTCTACTGTGTGTGTTTGTGTCTGTGTTTCTGTTGTGCGCTCCAGTGTCTTGAGACTGATCTCAACACAGATCTCATACATACACAGTGCAGATACATGCGTCATCCCTGGAGCTCCTGAGAAGCGGAGATTGCCTCTTTAAGGTGGAAATCAATATACTTTCTTTCACCATCTCTCTTCCCCTCCTCCTCTTCTCTCAATTCTTGGACACCCTCAGCCCTTCCTCTTTCTCAGACTCCCTTTCCATCCGTCTCCACATGTCTCATGGCTTCTTCCTGATGCGTTCGCTGACTGAAAAGAGACTCTCACAGAGACTCCTCTATACCCATGACAAAAAACAAGTCACTGAAACATTAAATGTATGTTTTCTTTCCCGGTCTGATTCATTGTAATTCATCAAACATTTTTTCTTAAAGATTTATAGTTAGTTAGTTTATTGTCATTTTATTTTGTGCCACAATAAAAAAAACAACTTTCTATGGGATCATCCACTAACTAGGGTGTGTTCACATGATACTTTGGTAAACTTGGTTCAAATGGGTATCATAAGAATTGTAAGAACTACTCAGTTTTGAGCTGGTGTTATTCACTTTCACGCTGCACTGTCAAACATTCTAAATCCTGCCGTATGGCAGCGCTGGACCAAGAACCACCAGAGGAAATGACACAAAAACCTTTAAAGAAGACACTGAGCGCAACTTCCTTCTTCATGAAATGTTAGCAAAAATGGAACGGTGTCAGCTTTTAGCGGTTGTAGGAATTTTTTGGCTTTGGTAAAAGAGCACAAGCGATTTCTCTCTTTACCTCTAAACTCATGTGTTTGTTTTGGTTGTATTTACCCAGAATGCCCTGGGCAGGGACGTTGTTAGAATGGATAAAGTCGCACCAAATACAACAAGAGAGTTTTGTGAAATTGCAGACAGCTAATATTCACTAGCATCGCGCTACACGAGGCTGACATGAACATTTTCAAACTGAGTTTTTTTGAGAAGCTAAAGTCAAGTAAAAAAAGATCTACCAGCTCACACCCGTTTTCCCACCACTTAGATGATGTATTTAATTTTCAAGCATGCATTCAGTTGCTTGAAATTAATAGCTTTATAGAACCAGACATATCCAAAAGGACTTCCGGAGACCCAGATATCAAAATAAAACTTGGCACATTTTTGTCCTGACAGCCTCAGCATCATTTGTGGAGCAGAATTTGGCATTTTCAGTAACAAAGATGAAACTACACTATATTATATTAGTGAAACTCTTAGTGAAGAGTGAATACTAAATAGTTAATTAGTATTCACTAATTTTGTGAATACTAATTTTGGTATTCACTATGAGAATACCAAATTTGGCTAACCGATAAAAGCACTTCACTGATAGTAAAGGTCAATTTCACCCAGTGTCTTTCAGCTCCAAATCTGCTGCACTTCAACAGTGTTCTCAATCATTGTATTTGTGAAAACAAAAACATGGGAACTAATACGTTTCAGAAGAATAACAATATACTAACTATACACTGTTAGACTTTTTATTGTAATTTTACAGTACCTTACTGGCAACACTGTTGCCAGTAAGTTACTGTAGTTGCCATTCTACAGTACCTTACTGGCAACAGTGTTGCCAGTAAGGTACTAATTATTCTACAGTAACTTACTGGCAACAGTGTTGCCAGTAAGTTACTGTAATTGCCATTCTACAGTAACTTACTGGCAACTTACTGGCAACAGTGTTGCCTGTAAGTTACTGTAATTGACATTCTACAGTACCTTACTGGCAACACTGTTGCCAGTAGGTTACTGTAATTACCATTCTACAGTACCTTTACTGTCATGATATTTCACAGTTAATTTTTACTGTGAGTGTGCTTTGCAGTTATAACTGCTTTACTGTAAATGTAGTTTATAGCATAAAACTGTAAATGTATTTTATAGTAAAGCTGGTCTACTGTAAACTTGTTTCACAACATAATGTCAGTTTTACTGTAAATTAAAGTTTACATTTTTTAATACAAGAATATTTTACCATAAACCGAAAAATTTCATAAAAGAAATTTTAGTCCAAGTACTGTGAATAAAAACAGGTATTTATTTTCAGCAGATTTGTTGACATAAAATCCATTTATATATTCACAATGTCATAAAGAACAATGTCACAATACAATATAATGTGCTATAAAACAACAAAACCATAGAACACACTACAGGTCATGTCAATATTTTTTATGGCACATGTATGTAGCAACATGAACGTGTGCATCAAGTACCAGCCATAAACTATTAAAAGACTGACTTTTAAAAAATATATAGAATATACTTAACTTCATTTAAATATGAACTGTATTTCATTCAATATGGACACTTGAAAGCATCTGGATCCAATAACAGTAACAATCTTTACATAACCTTTTCTATTTGTTGCACACTGTACAACAAAAGAACAACTAAAAAAATTGGGCACTACAAATTTTATGTACCACATCAGGTATGCACCAACATGAACACGTATATCATTCAAATGGTGAACAGTCAAAAACCAGCAGAGGCTGCATTGTCAGAAAGCAGTTAAAATGTGCACTGTTACACAATACATCACAAAAACAGTGCAAGTGTGATAATGTACTGTATGGTAGGCATTCATATCAATAAATATTGTTATATCAGATGCATTTCCTACATCAGAAGAACTTTTATTCCATTCGTCAAACAAAATCAGTGAGATCCATCTTGTGGAAGCTGAACTGTAAAGAATAAGACGATGTGGGAAGTCATGAGATGGTCAGGAAGTTATCTACATTTTCAAATCGACAGGAAGGCTGACAAATTAAGCTGAAGTGACAATGTCCAAATGCATAAAACCATTGGCATAAAGCAGCATTAAGGTGATAATTTGTTTAAAAAAAAAAATCAATTGCACTGAAGTGATAATAGAAGCTGCATAAAGAATGAGCAGGACTGGCTTCACTTCAGGTTTTTGGATTGTTTATGGCAAAAGCAGTCAGTCAGTCTTCACTAATTCAAACGATTGCGTACTGTATTGAGACCCTGCAAATGTCCCCAAGGAGACGATGAAGTACAACATGTCATAACAATCTTTTTAGTCATTTTGTTGGTGGACAATAAAGACAATAAAATAATAAACATTTGGTAAAATGCTTACCTAGTTGGAAGTCCTCTATTCAAATTCAGCGAGTCGTTAGAGGAAGGTGTTGATCCGGGAGTTGACACTGACTACTTTCCTCTTGACAAGACTTCCTGTCTTGCGGCTTGTACTGACTTTGGCTGTGCATTTGGTACCAACATCTGGATTGATCCTCACAAAGAATCTTTTAACAGAAATAAAATATATTAATTGTATTTTTTAAAATGTAGACATACAATACAGCAATCAGCTATGGTTCTTCATCATCAGTCAAACTGTCATTAAATTTTATTCATAAATGGCTTGGTGTAGAGTACTTACAGTTGTATCATCTCCAGCGTGGTGGATGCTGACTCCTGATACTCCAGATTGAAGACATAATATGACCCAAAAACGACAGCAAGGACGCTGGCAAAGTCATGTAGTTGCTCAGGCTTGAAAAATACCTTCTCCTCCATACTGACCATCCACCGGGTTGCAGACATCAAGCTATTTCCTAAAATAGACAAACCCTTGTCAGGCTAACGCTAGTGAGTAAAAGTACAGACTACCATAACTATTACATACATTGCTACAAAAAAATTATAGTGATAGAAAATATTCCTCTTACCAAGCATGATTACCCTTGGTGTTGTAGGTAAGGTCATTTCCATCTCAACAGACATCTTGGTGGAAGATACCTTTGAAACATAAAAGGAAAACTCTTAAATATGAATTACTGGTAGTAATTTATATTTAAAGGGCCGGTTCACCCAGATTACAACAGGTTTTTGAGAACCTCACCCCAGAGACTAGACTAGACTTTACCCCTACATCCTGCTACCACTCTGAAACAACGGATGTGAATGACAGTTTGTGAGGCTAAATGCATTTTTGAAAGCATTACATTCCACAAATACAGTATCTGAATGGCTAAGTACAATATGGGTTAATGAAATGAAATGTTTGTGATTTGGGTGAATTGATACCTTTAACAAATTAATTGAACAATTCTGATTTAAGATGTGTGTTTTAAGTTAAGAGTCGATATAAAATTACATCAACCAAGATGAAGATTGAGTCCTCTTTTTCTTCTAAATGTTTTCTTTTTCTCCGACGGAAGTAGGATATTGCTCTATTCCACAACGAAACTGATAATTAGCTGTGTGTTGATGTTTCTTCACATGACTACAAAATTCTCTAAATTATGAAGTACAAATACTGCAGAATTTACACCTGTACATAATTGCACCTGTTAGTACTGACTTAACTTTAAATTTGCAAGAGCATGGTTTAAACAGGTGAACAGTCCTTATATGGAACCAGGCTTGGAAATTAACTTTTTTGTCCACCTGCCACTGTGGCTGAACCAACTCAAAAAATAACAGAAACCACTTGAATGTTTTCCACCTTTGTCCTCATTTACAGACTCTTATACACTATGTTGGAGATGTAATGGTACTTTAGCAGGCTAACTAGCTGTAGCAAGCTCAAAGTTATAGATTAGGTTAGCTGCTCCTCTACATTTCCAGACTATTTTGTGGCTTCAAATATGTTTGAAGAGCTGTCTTTTTACCTGTTGTCTTGTCTTTTCAAGAGTTGAAACTATGTTAGCACTCAGCAGGACAGAACTGCACAGCCACTTGGAGGGAAAAAGCTTGGGAGTTAAAAAAAAAAGTCATCTGACAAAAAGGAAAAAAAAGAACAAGTTAGAATTCATCCTTGTTGACCTAGCTAATCTGCACTCTTAACATTTGCAACGTCATGGTTTAAACAAATGAACAGTTATTAGATTATTTTATTATCTAATAAAATAATTAGATAATTAGTTATTTTTTTAAAAAAGGGGGATCAATTATCAGTTAACGTTATATTGTTCGACAAAGGATGTAACAACAATGCTAACAGACACTCAGCACTGAGCTTATCTCAACTCAAAGCTAGTCGTTCGAGGAAGATTTAGCGGCAAAAGTCAAGCTAAAACCTTTCGGTAAAATTAGCACCTTAGCTAACGTTAATTCCGAACCAGCTCAAAAAAAACACCATCATATTTTTCTATCTTTCACCTCATGCTAAGTTATAGCATTACAGCATGATGCTATAAGTTACGTTAGCTCCATCTAAAATGTACATATCCAGATTAGGTTTTGGCTTCAAACAGTTTTCTAAGAAGTGTTTTTTACCTGTATTGCGAAGAGCTGAAGCAGTGTGAGCCCACAGCACGGCGACAGAGCTGCACTTGCACTTGGACGGAAAAAGCTTCGGAGTTTAAAACAAACGTCATCAGAAAAACGTTGGAAGCGAAGCCACCCTTGATGACGTAGCCAGATAAACTGCATATTAATGTTAGCTAGGATGTGAAAAAAACAAAAGTACATGCTCTCTTTCTGCCTTAAAAATATGTTAACCACTAAAGGAGTAAAAATACAGAATCAGGGAACCACGATGAAACATCTATGATGACCGTTGGAAATCAAATAGAATTCTTACATGGCCAGCGCAAAGACATTATAAGTGCAGTACCACTACTGCAATGTGTAAACAGTAAATTACGGCAACTTCTAAACATACAGTAAGTTACTGTAATACTATGTCCTTTACCCATAATGCAATGCAAATTACAGTAACTAATTGTAAAGATGTTTTATGTTAGTTTTACTGGGCATTTTGTGGTATTTTGCTGTAAAAAATACAGTAAAGGCTAACAGTGCAAGACATTATAAATACAGTACCACTACTGCAATGTGTAAACAGTAAAATACTGCAACTTCAAAACATACAGTAAGTTACTGTAATACTATGTCCTTTACCCATAATGCAATGCAAATTACAGTAACTAATTGTAAAGATGTTTTATGTTAGTTTTACTGGGCATTTTGTGGTATTTAGCTGTAAAAAATACAGTAAAGGCTAACAGTGCAAGACATTATAAATACAGTACCACTACTGCAATGTGTAAACAGTAAAATACTGCAACTTCAAAACATACAGTAAGTTACTGTAATACTATGTCCTTTACCCATAATGCAATGCAAATTACAGTAACTAATTGTAAAGATGTTTTATGTTAGTTTTACTGGGCATTTTATGTATTTAGCTGTAAAAAATACAGTAAAGGCTAACAGTGCAAGACATTATAAATACAGTACCACTACTGCAATGTGTAAACAGTAAATTACGGCAACTTCAAAACATACAGTAAGTTACTGTAATACTATGTCCTTTACCCATAATGCAATGCAAATTACAGTAACTAATTGTAAAGATGTTTTATGTTAGTTTTACTGGGCATTTTGTGGTATTTTGCTGTAAAAAATACAGTAAAGGCTAACAGTGCAAGACATTATAAATACAGTACCACTACTGCAATGTGTAAACAGTAAAATACTGCAACTTCAAAACATACAGTAAGTTACTGTAATACTATGTCCTTTACCCATAATGCAATGCAAATTACAGTAACTAATTGTAAAGATGTTTTATGTTAGTTTTACTGGGCATTTTGTGGTATTTAGCTGTAAAAAATACAGTAAAGGCTAACAGTGCAAGACATTATAAATACAGTACCACTACTGCAATGTGTAAACAGTAAAATACTGCAACTTCAAAACATACAGTAAGTTACTGTAATACTATGTCCTTTACCCATAATGCAATGCAAATTACAGTAACTAATTGTAAAGATGTTTTATGTTAGTTTTACTGGGCATTTTGCGGTATTTAGCTGTAGAAAATACAGCAAAGGCTAACAGTGTAGTGGACTGTCCCATCACAATTAGGGAACAATGCAGAATCAAAAAATGGTCTAGTTTGCTGTGATGATTTCCTTTTTGAGATGTAGAAACTGCAGCACTACTCTTCTTTTTTGTTTTTAGATCAAAATTTAAAAGAGAAATTGATTAATTTAGTGGACTTATTAAAATTTAAAGCACTTTCTTGGCAATTTAGGCCTGATGCATATTTTTTCTATGTTTCTTTGTTTTTCAGTACTGTGGATGGAAAAAATCTAGCTGAGAATAATCAAGAAAACAGCCCCAAAAGTTTTTGCCTTGCCAGTCTCGGTAATTAGACTCCATCATAATTACCTAACATGCCTTAACGCCTCCCCTTTGTCACCTCCCAGTTTTTCCCACCCTGCTCATCTAACTTTTCCCATCCCAGCCAACGGCCCTTTGGAGTCTATTTTTTGCCACCCTTCACTAAATAAGGCCGTGCTGCAGGGTTACGCCAGTGTGCTGGTGCAGTGGTGGGGGTGTCTGGTTCTTACCTTGGTATAAAAGCTCTGGGACAGAGGGGGTTCCCGCTCCACTGCTAGTCCTCCCGTTATACAAGTTCTCTTTGTGAATTGATTTTGCCTAATTTGAATTCTAAAACTTAAAAAAAAAAGAAAAGAAAAAAAAAACCCAGAACAAAACTCAAACAGTGCCTGTAAGCAGTATCAGATGGCCATTCATTACCAAACCGTTGTTTTCTCTTCTTTTTCTTTTTTCTTTTTGTAAAGCAACATGTTAGTTCTTTGGTAGAGAATTGTTTTAATTTGTCATTTTGGAGGAACTGCTTTCACCTGATCCCTGGACGGCAGGTCTGGAAAAGCCCAGTGTGGAATATGGGAGCAGGAAGGACAAGAAAGATGGAACAGAGTAAGAGATGATTGATTTCATTGTGGTTTTTTTAATTTTTATGTCCTCCTCTCTTCTTTTGATTTTGACTTTACCCTCTTTCCTTTTCCCCTGTAAATCTTCCTGTGTTTCCCTTTTAATCAGAACTTTTCCCACATTTTTCTCCTTCACCTTTCTCTTTCTCTGGTGTGTCGTGGTTCTTCCCTCTCCTCCTAATTGATGAATTTCTTTAATTGAAACGGTTTCTTCTTTTCCTCTCACCTCGCCTTCCATTCCCCCGCTCTTTCCCTCCCTCGTCCCCTCCCCCCCTCCACCGTCCATCTACCCGATTTGTCCTTCAGCACTGTCAGCACTCAGTATCTCGCTCCATCTCCTTCCCCTGCAGTCCGATCAGCTGTCTCTCCTTGTAACTTTACATGGCCCGGTTGTGATGCGAAGGGACAGACAGCTGCTGGCTGACGCATTTCACTGCCCAGTCATCACATCAAAATCGAGTCCTCTCACACAAACCTCTGTCCTTTCCATTTATTTTCTTTATGATTTGTACTTTTGCTGTCTGAGGGATCCTATTTTTATTTTATTTTTTCTTGGTCTGATGCTCTCCTTCTACGTTTTCTTTTTATCCTGCAAGAGAGAAATTCCAATGACCCTCTTCTTTTCTCTCCTCCTCTTTTCACTCCTCCTCCTCCTCTTCTTCCTCCTCCTCCTCCTTTTTTTCTCTCTGCATCCTTAAACTCTCCATCGCTGATTCAGCTCTCAGGGAGGAGAGACTCCGCCTGCAGCGATTGCCTCACTCCGCATGGGCCACCATCCCTCTCTGGATCACCTTTGCAACGGTAGGTGCAGAAGTGTGGGCGCGCGTGTGTGTGTGTGTGTGTGTATGTGGTTAGATATTTGTAAAACATCTTTTTACACACTGCATTTATTTTTTAAAGTGGTCTCTCTTGGTTTGCTTCACTCTGACCTCCTTCCTAAGAAGATTCTCTTTTGCTGGTTTGAAAGTAAAAAAGGGAATTTATTTTAAATTAAGGGGCTGAAGGTTTTTTTTTTTTCCACTTTGAGTGAAGTGTGAAAACAGAGAAAGCAGCAACACTGTAGCATGCTGTTAAAAAAAAAAGAAAAAGAAAAAAGGCACACGAAGGGGTTGAAAGGTCACGGCTTGTGTTTGAAGTGATGCACTGAGGAGAGTTTTCAGTCAGAAAGTAGAACTTTAAGCCTCAAGCAAACATTCACAGTGCAGAAGCTGTAAGTTGAACTAGACACATACGTGGACATTTCTTTTGTGTGGAGGATTTTGCTCACCACCCAGGGCTTCATAGTCCCAGGGGCGGCATGAGTAAGTAAAAAATGTCACAAACAAGTGTTGTTTTTTTTTTGGTTTTTTTCTTATTGCTTATTTTGTCAATGGGAAACCAGCGCCACCTGTATTATGCAGATTCTAAGGATGGTGGGAAATAACGGCTTGGATCCTGGGAACGCTGGAAACACAAAGTCGGATCTGATGCATGGCTTCCAAATTGGCGCTGAATTCAGAAGCTGCAGCTCTTTGAAGAGTCTGGAATGCTTTTCCACAGCTCTGCTTGAATATCTAAAACACTGATCAAATGTAGATTGGGTTATTCTATAGGAATGTATAAAGTCTTTTAAAAACTGTTTTATTTATTTATTTATTTTCTCATGTTGAAATGTATTTATATTTACGGAAACACAAAACAAGCCTTTGAGGAAGGAGAGAGGACGCCATTAAAGCCACAACCGTCGCTGCCTGGAGTATAAGTTGCAGAGCCTCCATTTGAGTTGGCCTGCAGCATTTTACGAAAGATCATGACAATGAATAAGTTTTGTGACAAATTTTAAATTTGTTGCAATATTAGAAACAAACCTTAACAGAGTACAACTGCTGACATTTTGTGCATTTGACCAACGCGTGAACCTCAGAATCATTGCTGCCTTGTTTGGCAGCAGCAGAACGAAGACTGCAACAGAGCAGAGACGTGACCGCTGATAAGTGGAGGAGAACCACGTGAAGTTCTTCGGCTCTTCGGCTCCTCTCTGTGTTCTAACCTCAGTTCTGGAGCAGTCGTCCAAACGAGGCCTCTGCTCTATCTATAGACGGGACACTCGCAGGTGTCACTCTCCGCAGGGAGGTTTTAAAGCAGCAGCCAGGTTCTAAAAGTGTCTTGCATATGCTCCTATCTGTTCCCCTCCTGCCCCTCCTCCCCGCCCCTCCTTGTCCCCGTCTCCTGCTGTCCCGGCTAATTTTACCCAGTTAGCAGATACCAGGGAGATCAGCCGTGGTCAGCTGTCTGTCAAGCATCCGGAGCCCTGACTGGCCTCGCAGTGAACTGCTGGAGGTGGCAGAGTATCGGTTGTCCCCCGTCCGGGCCCTGGGGGCCGGTGGGGTCTGCCTGCGCTGCTGTGGCGATTATAGAACACAGCTGTCCCAAAGGGAATCTTTTGCTCCAATAATCAATAACCAGTTGGGTGCGAAACTTTCTTGATGTCCCACGAGCCCCCCCTGTTTTCTTCCCTATATTTCAAATATTTGTGACAAATGCAATACGTTCAGTCGGGAGGATGACCGAAGTCCCAACAGATGTTGCCGAGTTTCACACAATTCCACCCCAGCAATGCATCACGGTGCAGGTGATTCTAATCCACGGGCCTTATCTTGCAATCTACAGCGGTCGGCAATTCCTCCCTGGAGAATTGCAGTTCCTGTCTGGAATATTGTGACGGCAATAGCACAGAGGCTGGAGTGGAGAAGCAGCTTAATTCTTTATAATGTGTCTGTGTGTCGAGCGCTGCACGTGCGCCAACCCCCTCCACCCCGCTTCCCTCTCGTTTAGCCGCCCCGGCCGGTGATTTACAAAACCCTCGTTCCGTCGCCAGGAGAGGACGAGCGTGATTTATGGAAGAGACTTTTAGTTTAATTACTGGGCGGGCAGGGCTGATGTGTGCAGCCCCCATGGCAATGGTTACACAATGGTAGGAACACACGAAGGCAATACTGGGGGATTGGGGGTGGGGAGGGTGGTAGGACATGACATATTCACCTAGTTTTGTAGCTGCTCTTGATATACTTAGGGATTATGTATGTCCAAATTGCAGGAGTTGTCAAACTGTGTTGCAAGGAAAAGTACCAAAACTTGAGAGAATAAGTTTATTTTCACTGGTAGAAATAGTTCCAAAGTTTGAAACATGCAACATTTTCCCGTCATGCTGTTTGTTTAAGTCGTTTTATTAACAGAGAACATGCTGAGGTGACCAATACGGGTTTGTTCCACTGCACAGAGCACAGAGTCACACGAGTTGTGTTTCAATGCATCGGACATGCAAGGTTTTACCGATATAAAATTACACAAATGAATTTTATAGTGAATCAAACCGTGATTTTGTGGGATGCTGAGGCTAATAAGATGTAGAGCTCACACATTGGCATAGACCACACATCTCAGGAAAAAATTAGAGCTCCCTCCCTGCTGGGAGTGAGGTTTAGATCTAAAAACCTCTCAGAGTTTGGTGCCTGTGAAAAGCAGAGACCCACCAGTGGATGGGAAAGTTTGTTACGTCAGAACTCACTCTGGAAATTGTGTTTCAATCTCACTGTTGTTGTTTTTTTGTTTTGTTTTTTTGTTTTTTTTAATAAAAAAAAAACAAATTCACCTCAAGCAAGCTTAAAAATTATTTTGGGAAATTGAGGAAGTTATTCTTAATTTTGCAAATTTCCATCAAATGCTTCTAAGGCGATACTTCAGAATGAGCATACAAACACACTGATAGAGACGCAGCTACAGACTGCTGGTCAGCTGGTTGAAAGAAGGCTGCTGCACTTTTTCCTTGTGTGTCAGGGAAGTCAACTTTCTGTGAACATTCCCAGTTTGATAACCCACCAAAGGTTTCTGTGCTGAAACCAATTTCTCTCTACAGTTGCTAAACTATGTGTGGCATGTCTTCCAAGCAGCCCACTGCAGGCTGTAGCAGAGCAGATAACCTGACTCTACAAACAGTGAAATGGGTAAACAGTGTAATATTCTGCTCAACAGGCATGTAAAACCTTCTACTAAATACTGTCTTGACTGCATTTATCTTAAATCTGTATTGTAAAATACAATAAATCTGATTATTATTCCTGTCATAATCAACATGTTGGATTATTTTAGCATTGTTATGACATCTTTTGAGTTTTAATTAAACAATATGTAATGACTGTGTACATTTTATGGTTTTCTGTAAATAGGGAGACATTTTTAAGCTTCTTCCACGTCTCACATCAGTCCATGTCGGGTTCTAACACAAGAGGAAAGCATGTTTGGAAAGCTGCTACTTTTACAAAATCCCACTTCAGCATGGAATATTTAGCCCCTCCGCCCCCAGTAGAAGCAATACCTAAGCATGTTATGGTGGGAATATTGCGCTGTGTCAGCAGCAAATGTGAGCTTTGATGGTGATTTGATTAGCTGTAATTGTCATTCAAGGTGAGACAGTGACAGACTTCCTGATGTAGCAGTTTGGCTTCACTTTCCGCGGGCGTGAAGAAGCAGAACTGCGTTCATTCTCATTCAGCTTCGGACCGTCTAGGTCCAAAAACGTACCGACCAACAGCAGATGTAGTTTTAGTTCGGTAAACAACTAAAACACATAAATAAATCCACAGATGGAGAAGATCCTTTAATTCCTTCTCTCTTAAATGTTTTGGTACTGAGAAATCGGTGCGGAACTGGCCAACCTGAAAGAAAACTGGAAAAACCTGATTGGTGCATGTCTAATTACATCACATGTGTACGTGGAGTAAGGTAATTATAGGAAAGTACCTTTATAAATATTAGTGGCAGGATTCAATTAAAATTTCTAACTGAGTTAATTGCAGAGTCTGTGATTAATTGCATTTTAAACGAAAAGCACAGGACCGACAAAACAACCAACATTTTTAATTGCAAAATCCTTTTGGCTGCTAAATTATTGAATAGACACATGAGCTCAATAACAAAGATATTCATTGTTTCTATTCTGGTATGTTGGGCCTTCAGCCATCACATTGGTGAAAAGTGCTTCGACTTTGAAGTGTTTCAGGAATCCCTAATCATTCGTGAAACGTCTTTAGAAATATGGACTCTGGCGTTAGTGATGGGGACGTCTGTGCTAGCTGCTACATGTTTAGCGTTCAAATGCTGTTTCAGGCTTGAATAGCTTCACTGAAAGGCTAGCTCCTTTTAGCACCACTTGAACAGGGCAGAAGTGTTTTTCTGCGTCCCGATCAAACGGTTTTTGAAGCAGAGACGAGCCTCCGGTGGGAGAAGCGGCTTAGTGGTCCATCACTGTTTGCTTGTGCATCAGATTTACGTCCGGACCAGAAGCACATGAAATGCAAAATAATACAAAGGAGAAAAAAAAGTGATTAATTGTGTTAAAATTGCTGTAATCTGTGTAAGTAACTAATCAAAGTAATATGTACTTATACACCTGTACATGTATACATCTATATGGGCACGGCTCTCTGAATGACCCCTACACTGCATGCTTTATACTGCTGTAGGTTTTCTTAACACCTCTCTCGGAGCCTTTATTAGATGCCTGACGTTAGCAATGGTTCAATTCATTAAAAGCACAACTCAGCCTTTGTGCATTTGCCTGTAAATTGGTATTGATCTCCGAGAGGGGCAGGGAGGTGGAGGGGGGGAGTGGTGGGGGGCGTGAAGAGGGAGGCGTGTGTGTGCGGCTGTGCGGTTGAGGCTAATGGGAGAGGGTCTCAGGTGAACGGGTCTCACTGGAGCTACAAGGGCGTCCGCACGGGAGCAGAGTGTGGGGCCGTATGAGCCACGAAATAAAAGCGGCACACATTCGTGGAAATGTAGCGCTGCTGTAGTTTGACGGGAGGAAAGGAAAGGCTGAGCTGACGAGGAAGAGAGGGAGACAATGAGAGCACATGCTATATAGAAAGGAGTGGGCAGTCGGGGGGTGGAGGTGGGGGTTGACTGCATTGCATGGGCAAGCCTATACACTGCATGGGGCAGAGTGTGTGTGAGAGGGATGAATGAGGAGAGGAACAGATCAGAGTGGTGGAGCAGCGATGGGACAAGCAGCTGAGCACCGGGCTAAAAGTTTTCAGAGACAGAGAGAGAGATGGAGAGAGAGAGAGAGAGGAAGAGGGAAGGAGAGAGAGAGAGAGAGAGAGAGAGAGAGAGACTGCAGAGGCTGCACCTGGGACACTGAGAGAGGAGAAGAAAGACACTTCTTCCCAGTCTCCTGTTCGTTCTCGCTGTACTGCTTCCTCTCTTTGGTGCATCGATAGAGCTGAATTAGAGGCAGGAGGGGTGGGAGGTGGAGGAGGAGGAGGTGGTGGAAGGGTGGTTGCTCCTGGCCAACATCTGCCTTTAGGTAAGTGCAACATCTTCCTCTTTTCCCTTCATCCTTTAACACCCCCCCCCCCTCCTCCTCCTCCTCTCCTCCCTACTTTTCATCCCGCTGCAGCTGAACTCTTCTGTGTGTGAAGCTCAACGTGAACCGCTTCCCGTCTCTTTGAGCGTGTGTGTGTGTGTGTGTGTGTGAGACTGTGTGAGACTGTGTGAGTGTGTCAGGTGTAGACATTCTGTGGTGAATCGGTCCACTGAAGCCCCAACCTGAACAACTCTTTTGGGTCAATGTGTAAAGAAGATGCCGGGTCCGTCTGGGTGGAGGGAAGTTGCTCAGGTGTGTTTGAGTTGCAGACGGTGGGGTGGCTGGTGGGGGGGTGAGGTATGGCGGGGGGGGGTTGCTCCTGATTGAACATCTTTCCCTCCTTACTGACTCTGTTGTGAGGAGGAGGAGGTGGAGACACATGGGTGGCAGGTGGTGGTGGTGGAGAAGGGAGAGGAGGGGCGGCCTGGTGCGCCACCAAGGACAGTGGCCTGCTTGGGGGACATACTTCTTTATATGCCCATATGAACAAGAGCAACTATGGAATGTAAAGAAGTATGTATCCCAGGTGGTGAGACAATCCGACGTCCCGTCTGAGAGAAACTCGAACTTTTCAAAGACAATTTAACGAGTCCACAAGTGTTTCACCTCATCTCGATGCCTCATGCACATGTGCTGTACATATATTTCTATCTATCTGCATATACATATCTGTGTGTGTGCGTGCGTGTGTGTGTGTGTGTGTTAGGCGTGTTTTCCGCCTTGATGTGGCCCAGTTGAGTCCAGCCTGTTCGCTGCTGCAGAAGGATGCATGCAGTAGAAAAGATGCAGCTGCAAATCCAGTCAGCAGTTTCCACTTACCCACAATAGATTTTCAGATATTTCTTTCAACATTTTATTTGTGGAAACCTGGAATCCCCCCCCCCCCCCGGTCCTCCTGCCCCCCAGCCCTCCACTCTGTTACTTGCAATGTAGAGAATACATTTCCCTCACGCTCTCTTTTCCGTCTTATTCATTCTGTTTGTGTGAATTCTCCTTATGTGAGTTTTTGTTGCATTAGCGGGCACGCCGCAGGCAGACGGAAGCTTCCAGTAAAGTGGTGCCAGTGATTAAATGCTTCCCTAATGGATAGCACGGCTGTGAGGGGATGGTCAGGAAGAGGAAGGAGCAGAGACGGGCTGCTCGCCCCTTCTCGGTCACATCCGACAGACGCCTGCGTCGCCGTTACAGCGTCTGAATCAGACTTCAACTTTTAGGCCTGCTCAGTAGAAATGAATCAGTCGGATTATGTTTTTGTTTTCGGGGAGGAGTTGGTCAAATTAAGACATTTTCACCAGGGTTTTATGGTGAAACCAAATTTTTACACCAGGTTATGAACTCAAAATGTTGGTTTCACTTCCTGCTAAAATCAGTCACTTAAACAGAGCCGTTCAGTAAGTTAGAATAACACTGAAGAGTCCATTTGTTGAGGGATCTTTGGAAATTAATTACACTCAGAAGGAAGTTTGAAAGCCTTTGTTTCTGTTAATTATCATGGTTTTCCGCTTTCATCTTATAAAAACATGGACAAATTTTAATACTACATCAGACCATTTAAAAAAAAACAAATTAATACAAAAATACTACGGAAGTTTAGTATCTGCTCAAATTTTCAAAAGTTTCTTTTAATCTGACAAATGAGCCTCATCAGAACTAACTTATTAAATATGACTGTTACCCACAGAAACACAAAAGGATTCCACTATGTTTAATATCTTTCAAATTCTGCTTTATTAATTACTTTGTTAATTAATAACTGTTTTCACATGTAGTGAAATATTATTTATATACGGATTAATTATTACTAATAGAAATATTGCTTTTAAGCTGTTTTTTCTTAATTCAAGAGCTCTTCATAATGCTACTGTAAAGTCTACACAATCTCGAGCATGCAGTGTGTTCTTTGTAAAACTTGCCTGTCTCGCTTAGGAATTAGCAGAAAAACACACAAGTGCAAAAAAAATCTAAAAAAACCCCCCAGAAATATGGGGGTAAAGTGACGTGTAACGACAATTGTCAGGCCTCATGATGTCGCCCTAATTCTGCTGAGCCAGCAAAACGCAGAGAGGCAGGTCTGATCATACTCTTCAGCTCTGATTAAGTATGCGTGTTACAGCGCAGTGTGTGGAGGCGTGACGGTGTGTGTGTGTGTGTGTACGGGTGCAGGAACATTGACTAATCTGGGTGTGGTTTGGGAACCAGCATAACGGTCAAGTTACACTTTAAGTATATGCGTTTTGGCCTACTTTGTGCATGCATACAGTATGTGACCTAGTTAGGGTTTACTTGTCCCTCTTTAGGTGCTATTCGGGTCAGCTTCAGGGTTCCTACACAGTTTGCGTTGAGAAAAATCCCTAACTTTTCCAGACTTGTCAGTGTGTTTATTTTAAACATCTAAAATGCAAAATTTTATTTTGAATCAATGGCAGATATTTCTAAAGCTTTCCGGATGAACGTATGGAGTAGGAACACGGACACAGGCTTTTAAATAGGTGAGGGAAGGAAGAAAGGGCATGTGGGAGGATGGAAGGAAAGAAGGAAAGAAGGAGAAAAAAATGACTCTAGGAAGGACACTCAGAGGGAAGTAAAGTAGGAGACAAGGAAGGAAATAAGAAGATACAAGGAAAGACCAGAGGTGGAACTCACTGAATGAAGAAAAAATGGGAAAGAGGAAGGACACAAGAAATAAAACCTGAAGGGCAAGAAGAAGGCAGGACACAAGGAAGGAAAATGGATACAAATAAGGATTAAAGAAATGACACTAAAGCAAGGAAAAAAAGGATGCTGGGCAGGAAGAAAAGAAGGTCATGAGAGCTGAGGACTGAAGTGAATGAAAAAAGGAAGGACACAAGAAAGGAAGAAAGAAAGGCTAGATTTAGATAATAGGATAGGTATTTACTGAAACACTAACTCTGACGTTTGGATGTGGGAATGTGACCCTGACCAGGTGTCCGTCCTGCGGACTTGGGCAATTTCTTTTAACAATCTGAAAAGAGCGCTCACAGGGAATCAGGAACAAGAAGATTGCGCAAAGACTGTAAAGCAGTCCGATTGGAAGCTAATTGGGCATTAGCAGGAGGAAAACTTCTAATCTTAGCACCTGACGATGAAGATGAGTAATCTGCGTCCAGAAGTGCGTGACATCCGCATCAGTAAAGAACATAAAGCCTCCACCCATCCGTATTAAAAAAACATAAAGTGTGTGTTTGTGAGAAAGTCCAAGCTGGTGTGTGTGTGCGTGTGCAGGCGCGCGCGTGTATGTGTGTTTTTTATGTTGTTAGGATTTATTGCAGTGATTTGTAAGAACCACAGGGAAAGGTCGTTGTTCTGTGGGGGAATTCAAAGATAGAAGGGCACAGTGGCGAAGAGAGGGGGTGGAGCAGTGAGGGAGGGGTGACCAAAGGGAAACGAGAGAGCAGCGCGGACTGAAGTGGGATCGGAGCGGAGGGAGTTGTGGCGAGTGAGCGTGTGAGATGAGGCGAGGCGAAAGAGGCAGAGAGGGAGCCTGGATTGATGATGGTGTTCAGGTCCTCGGTGTGTGTGTTGGAGGGGGGGTGTACAAGAGGGGTTGGGCGGGTATTGTTCTGTCACTTTGCCTGTGTCAGCAGGTGGAAGCTCTCATCAGGACATTAAATATGCAACAATGCTGACTGCTGCACCGTGCTGAGACAGCCAAAGCCGGACGACCAGGAGGCCCCGCTGAAACTAAACCGGCGGCACCGTTTTGCCTTACACCGCTCCAGCCATCCGTCCACCCCTTCTCTGGATGGTTAGAGATGGTAAAGGTGGTGAACTGAACGCCTTCCTGGTTGCCTGGTTGTAGGGGTTAGGAATAGTTGAAGAGGTGGAACACCAACATTCAGACAAAAAAAATTAATAAATCTGCCTGAAGATAGAACTGACTGTGAATAAGTGCATACAGCCCTGTCTTAACTGTTTAGTCACCCCTCATGTCTTTACGTTGTCTGGATCAATAGTTCAACAGGCTTTCTAAAGATTCTATTTGGATATTTTTTTACTTCACAGTCCGTCTTTTTTTAATCGGGTTGTTTGGAAAGTCGCTTAAATCTGACCTAAGAGTCATTTGTTCCAATGCTGCAACACAATAATACTGTGAAATCCTCGAGTATAAAAACCTATAAATACAGAACTAAAAATTCTCTCTCATTCTAATTTATCACAATATAATTAAAGATAGATTAGGATTTGGGTACATAAAATCCAATCCAGGTAGAATAATAAAACTAATTTGATTGATCACATAACGATTTTGATAAAATAAAGTATGAACTAAATAAAAATGTTTAATCAAGTTGCATGATCTGTAATTAAATACTGCTGGACTGTAATCTGGAGGATTTTACTATATTAGTAGATTTTCAACTCTCTAAACTGTTCTTTGACATGAGTGGGTGTGTGTGGATGTCGTCCTGTCTGTCTATCTTGTCTAGTTAGGGAGAAACAACAAATCGGAACCGATTTTCTCAATATTCGGAGATCAGATATGAACCAACACTTGCAAGAGAAACCCATTATGTCCACTGATCTTACCTAGCTCCACAAAGTGAGAGAGGACTGACAGACAGACCTGCCCATCAGGTCACGCCTGCACTTTTGTGGTTAACAGTCTCTGCACTGTTTCCAACTTGCCGACTTTGCCTCTATATTTACTGAGTTTTCGGACCAAAATAAATCTGTATCGGAAAAAAAAGGAAAAATCAAAATCAGCAGATCAGGCTTTTTAAACATCCGTGATTGGCCAGAAAACCGCAATCAGTGCACCCATGCTGCACAGGGCGTAGCCCTCCTCTCATCTCCCCTTCTGCTGGAGAGATGCGCCAAGACCTTTACAACCCTACTAGGACAAGTGGTTATAGATAATGGATGGATGGATTGCTTGGGCAGTTTTTTTTTTAGAAGATTTTTATTTTACTTTGCAATAAACATTTAAACATTTTGATTCCAATTTTTAATTCCTCACCTAGTAGAAAAGTGTCTTTTGCTGTTATTTGTAGGTCTTAGAATCTGCTAAATCTGTTGTCAACTGGCCAGAGCTGATGTGTGTGAAAACACACTGTGCAGAACTGAACGTGCATATGAGGAGAATGGGGAAGCAAAAAGAGGCTGTAATTTATTTTCTCTACACTGTCGCCCTTTATTGCCAGTTATTTTCCCCTTTTAATCATGTTTATTGTAAGTTTGCATCGGCAGTGACCTGCAGAATGTAATACGAGTGAGGAGTAATAGTAGTTGAAACAGGTAACGTATGGGTCGTGTCGCCCTGATACAAGGACACAGCCTATTATATCCCATTCTATGTTTATGTCTAAAGTGAATCCCGTGGGGACTGAAGGTGTGCACCCCTTCCAAAGTCATTGCTCAAATGAGACACAGATGCCGTCACATTGTACATAAAGCCACAATGTGGAGTCCCAGAGTTTCTCTGATATGTGCACAATGCATGTCCACTGAGATTCGGAGGTAGAAGCTGCTTTATTTCAATGGGTGTTTAGTCAACGGACTGGAGGAAAGGTAAATGTGTGATTTCACAGTTTACACCAGGAAACCGTTTGTGCACCTGTCATCACGGTGACGTGTTGAAGCACAAAGAATCGTTCGTTCCAAAAGGAAACCCGGTCTGCAGCAGAAGTGCCGATGAGATCACAGAGAACGATTAAAAACGACAAAAACTCATTGAGGCCTTGATCAAAAATGACTTCAGAT